>NW_027632957.1:3909307-4163453 GCF_902686455.1 Sciurus vulgaris
GGAATTGCAGATGATGTAACAAATAGTGCTTTTCAATTCCAAATGTATTTATCTTTTTCTTTTCAGTTTGTAAAAAGTTTACCAATCACCAAGAAACTCAGGCTCAATTACAGAAAAGAAAAAAGGCAAAGAATGAGGTTCAAGTATAGTTACATGTTTTTAAATCTCAGTTAAAATGCCATCCTGGATAGTTTTGGTATGGAAACCAGACCAGGTGAACAAAAGTTGTCTTCAGAGCACCAACATCCTTGAACTGGAATTTCAGTTATGTGATTTCATAGTATTGTGTGTGTGTGCATTTCTGTTCTATTTTTTCTTTTAAATTACTCTTTAACTTTATTTCCACTCATATTTTTAGGAATTACCCTGCTTCCTTGTGCATCACTTGGGTTTTGTTTCTAATGTCACATATTTCTTAAGTAATGTTTTCTAATTAAGCATAAATGTTAAGAAATCATTTTACTCTTAGATTTGTCATCCATCACTCATCTTCATCCTACTACAGGAAATAATTTCTCAAGCTTTTAAATTTTCAAAACCTTCAGCCTATGGTAATCTTTCAGTTAATGATAATCTCTAGCTGAATGAGACATTTGTGATAATTATTCAATTTCCAAAGACTAATAAATTTGAAACATGACAAAAAAGATAGAAAATCTGGATTATGAAGCAGAGAGTTCACATATATACTTTACATTTAGAACATGAGCTAGAAGAAATACATCATTTGCATGCTTTGTATGGATGAAAGCAAAGGGATAGACAATTGAGAGCTAAATTTCTTCATGTATGTTTATATACAGGTTGATGAGCAATTAAGTGTAGTTTAGCTATTTTCCTTTCATCCTGATTTATGTTTATGTTGAAAGAGTCTCAGTATACTATTTTCTATATAATTGGACATTTTTTTCTTTTAAATACTTAATGAATAGTTTTGTTACAAGGACTGTGTGAAGATATCTTAGGAGATAACAATATGATGTATTTTAATGTTTTTAAATAAAATTGAATACTGTTTACATAAGAATTATTCTAATTGCTTTCTCTTTATTTCTACAAAGAGAAAGTACCACATTTCGCCAAACTATTCTTTGTTATGGAAAGTTATCTTTCATATTTTTTAAAATATTTCCTTGGCTTTTAGGCAATGATTGAAATGTATATGACATTTTTACTGGCCTTGGATAATATAAATTTAATAATTTTCTTTTTAATTTTCCCATTTGATGAATTACTTGCACATCTATCCTGAAAATTTTCAGTTTATAAAACACATATCTATTATCTTTCTATAAATTATACTTTCCTGGTATTTTTATATAAAATGGGAATAAATTCATGTTTTGAAATGAATCAAGGAATCTCCTTAGTTATATGTAATAATGACCTGTGTTTATGGCTATCAGAGGAAAACCTGAAATTAAGATATTTAATTACAGACATCGTATTCATTTTTAGAAAGACTAGCACATTCGTTCTTTTAATATTTGATTGTACTTCTCATTAATTTGCTTTAAGAAACTTTGATCACTCTTTCTCTCTCTCTGTATTAAGATTGAACCAAGTGGTGCTTTACCACTGAGCTACATCCACAGTTCCTCTTTTTTTCACTTTTTATTTTGATACAACTTGTCACTAAGAACTGAGTTGCCTTCAAACTTCTGATCCTCCAGACTTAGCCTATTGGGCTGCTGGAATTATTGGAGCGTGATACTGTATCCAGTCTAAGACCTTTGTCTGTAATCAAATCTTTGCAAAGTGTGCTCTTTTATCTGTGATTTCCTTCATTTGTTTCTTTAGTTACTTAACTACCAAACACAGTCACTGGGAATATATTTCTGAGCCAGACTGTCACTGTGTTAGGGTCTGGCCTCCTGAATCATGTTCAAATGAACTGTACTTTGTCATGAACTGTTCTAGAGCATGGCTTCTGCTGTGTCTTTAAAATATTAGGAAGCTATCTGTAAATTCATGTGACTGTGTGTACATGTAGGAATTCTCGGTATTCACTGGGCAGTCACATTCTTAATCACAGCAACCTAGGCAGCATTGAGCTGATTCTTCTTTAGGCTCTGTTTTTAATAAGGCAATCTGTTTGACCTGTAGACTTTTATAATACTATTTTGTTTCAGAAGTATGGTCTATGCTACAATGTAAAAAGGACTGTGATCCCACTCCCCTGCCTCCCATCCCCCACACCCCCACACAACACACTGCCCTCAGTCAGGAACTGCTCTGCCTTTCTATCAAGTGCATTTTCCTATTGGTTTCTTAAAGTTGTCCCAGGTTATCTCATGCCAGCCATTCCAAACTTACTTCTGATGCCACAGGGTTGATTTGACCATTCATACTTCGTAGATTAGATGCTGAAGGACAGGAAATGGGAGGGAATTAAGTCCAGAACAAATGTGGTCCAACCTGGAGCACTGGGCTCCAGCTTTGCTTGGGACTTCTGTCAGACATATGTCCCAACATTAGCTACTTTCTGGACCACCTATAGGATCTCTTATAATCATTATAATTTGTAATTTTATCACTACCATTTCTATTATACTTATTATGTGAAGAAAAAATGTGGGACTGTAGTTGTAAGGGATCCCACAAAAACCACACCGGTCATGAGAAATCACATAAGGGAATTTATTAAGCAAACAAAGTGTCTCCCTGCTGGGTAAGAGAGAAAATGAGAGGAAAAGAAAGGGAAGGAAAAATGTCACATGCTAGAGAGAGTGGAAAAGCGAGGATAGAGAAAGTGAGTAGGAGAGATAGAAGCATGAGAAAAGATGGTGGGGTAGCTACCGTGAATTTTGCAAGGCTAACGGGGGAAAAATAACAGAGAAGGATACTTGCAAGCTAAATGATGAAACAGTAGCTAGCTAGGATGTTCACAGACTGACAGTATTTGGGAGGTGGGGAAATGGCTGCAATGGAAAGGGCGGGGGGAGCAGCTTTGTACATTACATTCCCCTGTTTCTGTTTTTATAAGAAAATCTTTTGTTCTCCAGTTCTTTCCAAAGCCTTCTCTCCCCTTCCTTCCTAAGTGACTGGGGCTGGTTTTGCAGGTGAGATGTAAAAAGTCCATTCTCCTTCCAGACTTCCAAAGGCAGTGGTTTTCATGAAATTCATCTCCTCGATTTGACTTGTCCCCTATACCTACATTAATGCCTGTCCCCAATTCTGGCTTCATTCACCCCTCTAATTTTAGGAGCTCCTTCACTGCTGTAGGGAAAGGGGGTGATGACTGATCTGGCTTCTTTGAGCTGGAAGGGGGCAGTGTGGGTCAAGCAATTTGGAGTTCCCTTTTTAGAAATTGGGTTACTCAAGGGTTCCATGCTAGAAGTCAGTTTAGGGAAGAGCAGGTCATAAAGGCATCTGGGGATGGGTGCTTCTATGAGAGAAGAACAAAAATAAATGAGTGCTGAAATGATAATGATACAATATAAATGTTGCAGAATCTGGAACATGCCAATAAATATCGTAAAGATGACAGAAGTCAATAATTCCTCAGCAGGGGGTGGAAGAACTGAGAAGTTGTTCCCATAACAAGGCCTAGCAAATACTGGAGAGGACAAGGACTTTATTTGGGAACTTTAACATTGTCCAGGTTATCAGGAATGTAAACACAACATTTAGTAGAGATCTCTATACTTCTGTTACTAGCAAACATAGATTAAGCCTACCTGTGTCTGTAGGCCTTAAACTGACTAAAACTTCTGACTCTGGCAGTTTCTGTTGATAGTTATCAGGCACATTTGCCTAACAATCTCTCTTTTGTAGCTTTTAGTCTTTATGCTAGTGGGCTAACACAAGTTTACATCTTAAGTTACATTTAAGTATTATTTCTTTAAATGCCCAAGAATGGCTATATTTTGGTTTTAACTGTTTTGCTATGTGTTTATGATCAAGCTGGTCAAAGTGACCTGTTCATGTCTGTTAAAGAGTCAGCTGAGTATCCACAGGGGTCACTCATAGAGAACTTAAGAGCAGCTTCTTAGCTCCATTAGTGCCATTGATTAGGTAGGGTCTCCTCAATGAGGTGGCTTCCCTTGAAAGCACTAGGGATGTCTCCTTGACCCTCTTCTGCAGCAGATGCACTGAGTGGCTTTTCCTCTAGTGGCCTCATCAATCTCCTTGATCAGGAGGTTGTGTGACCCAGAGTTGCAAAGCTCCTTAGAGAAGTCCTCTTGTTCCCTGGGTTCAGGCTGACTTTGAGGGCAAGACCCAAATATGGACTTTTCTTGACCTCTCTATTTAATCTCAATCTCTAAGTTTGATCTTAACCATTAAGCAAGTCAGTCTCACCAGTCATAAAGTAAGAGTACTGGGCTTTAACTTCAATGTCTATGACTTTACAGTTATTTACCCCCTTTTATCTAATTGGGGTTTACATTATCTGTCCTATAGTTGATGGTTTACTATTCCAAGTTAATTTATGATGTTCACTCTTGAAGCAGTACTTCTGCAAAATATTGATCAGGCAACCATTAGAGTTTACAAGGAAAATACAAAATGGAATCACCAACAGTAAAACATTCAGTTTGTGCAATAGCTATATTGAATTTTTGCTGAGTTATTCATTATATCCCCTGTTTAAGATCACAGTAAACTTTACAACAAACATCAACCTTTTGAACACAAATTTAATTGAGTTAAAGTCTGGCTTACTTTGGAGCCATTCTAATGTTCAGCAGGGTTGTGAGGTAGAGCCTTATCTCAGGTAAGGTGGAGCTTTTAGCTTTATTCTCTGATGGAAATGCAGATCTAAAGAGTTATGTCAGCAATCTTTATATATGTGCAATGTTAGGTTCCAAAGTTACTGTAAGGTGGTCAGGAACCAGAGAAGGGAGCTGATGAAACACTGGTTATCTAGCAAAAGAATTCCTTCCTGCTCAAGAGCTGTGTGCCTGAGATCAATGTGCTGCCACAGCAGTTAGGCATCTTGTGCCCCTGCACAGGAGCACTCCCAGGCACCAGGCATGCCACAGTCATGAGGTCAGAGACCCCAAACTCAGTCATTGTTGTCCCATTTTTCTACTGTGCATTACACTCTTTCTTAAATGTAATTTTAAGAAGTTTACATATATTGACTCCTGAGTTTATATGAACATTAGTTAACAAAATTTAACATTATATCTAAAACATGAATTAAAGAAAGGCTTAGAGAGCTTTTAAGTTTCCTTTTGTGTGGCAAAGTGGTAAAATATTTTCATGCTTAACCTTTTAAAAAATCAGCCTCTCAATAACTTTTAGAAATATATTTAACAAATTTTACATATACCCTATTGATGACAGGTCCTATAATAGAACATTAAATGATAGTTTTACCATTACAGACAAGTTTAATTTGAAGAATAGCAGCTTGATAAATTTTCTACTTTAAAGGCTTGTATACCTGGAAAATATGAACACATTTAATATACAAAGAATAATGTTTAAGTATGTTACCCCATGGAAAAACTTTGTAAGTTAATCAGATGTCTCTAACAAACACATTTGAGTAATCCCATACATGTCAACTTTAATTCACTCATCTTATTATGAAAAAAAAACAAGATATCAGACAAGTGTAAAAATAATAAGATGTCAGAGAAGTGTAAACAGTATTTGCCATCTCTTTCCTGTTGAAGTCCTAGAAAAATTGATGTTAGACATTTTATAAACATCAACTTTTTTTAGTTTGACCACCTAGAGACTTGTGAGTTAATTTTAAAGACATTTTACTTCTATTAGTTTACCCAATATAAATTGAACCTTTTTAAATCATGTGAATTAAAACTATTTGGATCCATTTTTAAAATTTTAATTTTTATGCACGCTTATATTTAACACAAAAGCAAAGGCCTTGTAATGCTTATCTCCATTGCAATGTAACAGATGTTTGAAAATAATTCCAGAATTGGATAAAAATAACTGATCAAAAATCACTAACCTAGGTATGAAGGATCAAAATTGTGAGCTCAAAAATATAGCACTTAAGAAAACAAAAGTCCTAGAAGAAAAATGATAATGGTTGCTAATTATAGCATGAGAAAATGAGAAAGAGAGAAGAGGTGAAAGGGAGAGAAAAAAGTATTCTGAGTTGCAGCCCAGGAGAAATTTAAAAAGGACACTTTTTGCCTTGGGTTTGAGACTGGTTTCCCACTGAGCATTCTGGTTTCCTCCATTTACATTTCAATGTAAGCCTTGACTGAGATCTGGATCTGAAAGGGGCTAAAATGTTCTAGCAGAAACTTGATGCCTAGGGCATTTTAACCCTTTTTTCTGTTTAGTAATCAATTCAGGTTTGGATGCAGAAAATTGTGAAACAATTATCTCCCACTACTTGTGGGGAATGGGGCTGCTATATTATACTCCATACTAGGATATGCCACTGATGGTTGGGTTGATTACTCCCTCCACATTGGTGTATGCAGGACCTCATGGCAGGAGGGCTAGGTGGGTTGGGCCAGGGAATGGAAGCAGAAACAGAATGGGGTAAAGGAGATGGAGAAGCAGGGGAAGATGAAGAAACAGGGCTGGAGGGGCCTGAGACTGCAGGAAGATCCAAGAAGCAAGAGAGAAGAGACGTGAAGATAAGGAATCCCTTTCCATATGCTCGCTTGCTCATGGAAGCTGTGTGCCATTACACAAATGAATTTTTATGGTTTTAAGTCAGGGGTAGGGCGAAGGGTTCCCAGGTTTGAATCTGCCAGATTGGAGGACCCAGATCCCATGGTGGGGATTGATACAGCCGATTCTGTGGCCAGGGCATCCAAGGCCAGAGTACTGGGCTGGAGATGAGGGGCAGTGCATTGATTGTGTCATCACAAGAGCACCAATGTTTGTGCAGGGCAAAAGCCAAGAAGAGTTGAGGACCTGATATCAGGGTTTTTGAGTGCGAGTGCAAGTGGGAGTATTAGGATGAGTCTCAACCCTGAGAGAGAATCTCCACTATAAAAACAGGAATCCACCTGGTAGATAAGACTGACTATATAAGCCAGCTGTAACTACAAAAGTTGTGGCTGGGGGTACCCCCACACCTCAGCTGCCTCAAGAGCCCCAGACACTCGATGGTTGCTTCTCAGGTGAGCAGAGGTGTGTTTAAGTGGTCTAGAGTGGGGACCTCTCTAAGGGAACTCACCAATCTGAAGTCCGGTGTTCCATGCAAAAAGCTGAGCATCCGGGCTAATGGAAGGTGGGGCTGTGTCTGGGGGGTCAGTGGGGCATCAAATGGGTTTCCACTTGCTTAAGAGACAGTTTTAAGACACAGTGGAAGGACCCATCTGAGTCGCAGCACCAATGTAAGGGATCCCACAAAAACCACATCGGACACGGGAAATCACGTAAGGGAGTTTATTAAGCAAATGAAGTGTCACCTTGCAGGGTAAGAAAGAAAATGAGAGGAAAAGAAAGGGAATGAGAAAGGTCACCTGCTAGAGAGAGTGGAAAAGTGAGGAGGATAGAGAAAGTGAGTAGGAGAGAGAGAAGCATGAGAAAAGATGGTGGGGTAGCTACCGTGAAGCAGTTGAATTCTGCCAGGCTAACAGGGGACTAATAACAGAGAAGGATACTTACAAGCTGACTGATGAACCAATAGCTAGCTAGGATGTTCACAGACTGATAGTATTTGGGAGGCAGGAAAATGGCTGCAACAGAAAGGGTGGGGGGAGCAGCTTTATACATTACAGTAGTAAAGAGCCAATAAAAAAGACTGAGAAACATGCCATGAAAGCCAGGTTAATTGAGAACTGTGACAATTGAGTGTACCCAAATAGTTAGGGGCAGAAGTCAGTGATCTCTTTAAAACAACAGACAAGACTAATAAAACCAAAGGGGATTCATTTTTTAAAAATAATTTTATATGTCAATGGACCTTTATTTTATTCATTTATTTATATGTGGTGCTGAGAATCAAACCCAGTGCCTCACACATGCTAGGCAAGTGGTCTACCACTGATCTAAAGCCCTAACCCCAGAAAGGGGATTCTATTGAAAATATCAACAAGATGGACAAAAACCCCAAACATAATATTAAAAAACCTGAACAATAAAAATTGACGCTGTCCAGCGGAGTCAGTTTGGTGCAGGAGACAAATGAATAGCGAGGCTCTTGAATTCGGAATGGTTCATTGTAGATTCAGGAAACCCAGGAACCGGAACCTTGAACCTGGAACCCCAGTGCTCGAGGAGAGCCGGCTTATATCCCCTCCAGGAGGTGAAGGGTAGGGCTGACACCAATTATGTGAAGATCAGGCAAGGAGCCAGCTGCCCAATCATGGTAAAGGTCAAAACAAGCAGGCACAATCAGGAGCACTGGAGAACACATGTGCATGCATTGTATGCATGGACTTAATTGAATACAGCCAATGACAAATCACCTGAATGTGCTTATGTTAACTAACCTCCTCACTGCCAATGTGACCAAAACAACTTCTGGCTGGTTGCCAGGTGCCATCTTGGTGTAGTCTGCATGGCATAGCCCCCAACAATTCCCCCTTCCTTATATGAAATGAAAAGGAAGCTGGCAGGGATCATGTCTGTCTTAGGTCTCGGGAATCAACATCCTGTCCTTACCCATCATCAAAGGATTCCAAGGCAGGGTTGGCCCTTCTGTCTTAGGTTGGTACAGTGTTTTCCCATGGTTACCCATCTTTGACTACTGATCCAGCATACTAAGCCATATACTGGGAGATTGTCCTGCTCCAAGGGTGGCCATGGCCTGTTTTATGATCACATTATAAGCCAGTTGACTGGCTTTGAGGCGTTTGTAAATGTAGAATAGAATTAACACAAGCATACCCAAGCTTATTAGTGTGGGACTTAAGAGTCCCCCAAATTTGGTGCCGAATTGTGTTAGTTTATCTAATGCTTGCATGATAAGTCCTCCTGGTTTGACTTCCACCTTAGTGGCATTCATGGTAAGGATTTGTTGTCAAAGCCTTGTTACTAGCTCGTCGAATTTATCTGTCCATTGTTGTGCGATCTGTGAAAATAACTGTCTAGAGAAGTTCTCATTAAAAGTCACAAAAAGAAAAGGAAGAGCTAGGCACACAGGAGTATATGAAAAAATAATCATTTCACCCTCTCTACATATTTCAGTACTAACTCCATTAACCTTTTGATCAGTGCACTTCCCTTTACTTATAGACCCTCCTTAAAGGTGAGGCACCAACATGAGGGATTAGAAAGTGAGTTACACAGGATGAAAATAAGCAGCTTTCTTTACTGAGAAAAAGATGAAAACCATGTGAGTGGCTAAATCAGCTTATGAGGGACTATGGGTCCAGCCAATTCTAATTTGGGAATCGCCCGAGTGATGCAATCACTATCAGCAAAAAGATTTGTTACTCCTTAAATTCTACAAGGGCTATGACAGCTGCTTCCATTTCCACCAACTGAGCCGATTTTTGAGATGTAATCTGAATAATAGTATCTTGATGAGTAACTACTGCAGCAGTATCATTAGAAGAAACATTCAGGGCCATAGGAAAGGATTGTGTCAAGGAACCATCTGAATTCGTGGTCTAACACCATTCCCCTCTAAGGCTCCATACATTTGTGAGCCCTGAGTTGAAGAGCCCTTTGCCCATTTCTTAAATGATTTGGTAACATCTTTCCCTCAACATCAATAACTAATTTGCACTCGTTAGACCAATGTTTTCCTTTTCTGCACTTTGGGCAAAGACCTGGGGCACGAGGTGTAACAGATTTTACTGTAGTTATCTCTTGTCTTTTGTTAGGACATTTTCTCTTTGCCACTGTATGTATCTGTGCATACACTCCAGGATCATATTGATTTTGAGTATCTATTGAAGCGTATTGGCCTTCTCTTATTCAACATTCCTACCAGGAAACCTTGCTACTGCATTTCAGGAAGCAGTTTCAACAGCTATTTCCTGCCACTGAGCTCTCCAATTCAGATATTGTCCTCCAGATAAACTGTTTTGCATAGCTGTTTCCATTCAGTCATAACTGCCTCATTAAAGCTTTTATGGGCAGATTCCATGAATTTTGGGGATCTTCATATCAGATTTAGCTTTCTCCTACATTTTTCACTTGTTCTTAAACTTTCTGAGTAATTGTTTTCTAAGTCACTACCACACAATTATTCCTCACTTTGTTCTCTTTAACAGTTCTTTTCTGTTGCTATTAGATCCTGTTTATGAAGATCGCCTTGTGGCACATTGAGCAGCTTTTTCTCTATAAATCCTGGGATTATTTCTGCTAGAGTTTGAACATATGATTGTGCAGTGTTTTCCTTATTTTTTAATTCCTCCCCAGTGTTTCCTTCCTCCCCAGAACTTTCCTGTTTTTGGCTACCCCAGTTAAATTCCTCTTTAATCTCTTCTAGCACTTCTCCTTGTAATATATTTTTATGCCTCCTTTTTGAATTATCCTTTCAGACTGATTTCGTGATATTTCTGAACCCATCTTTTACTGTACAAAGGCCACACTAACAGTAGTACAAACACACAAACAATACAAAAATACACACATTCCAGAGAAACACATTCATTTACTATAGGACGTCCTTTTGCTGTCTCTCAGGACAGCCTTCTGTTAACTTGAATTTGACAAACACACAAGCAACACAAAATACACACATTTTTGCATGTCACTGTCGTGTCCTTTGTGAACTTTCCTACTATCCCTCGCCCTTAAACTGCTCTGGCCAGGAACTCCTGCGAGATTCCTACTTTCCCTGCCATACATACTCCCGGAGGTGGACTTTGAATTTTCCCTTGCCCTATTCCTGTGAGGCTCCTAAGTTTACTTTCCCCACCCTTCTGATTTCCTTTTTTCCTGTACGATTTTCTTTCTCCCTGTACAATTGTTGCCGATTTCCCTCTCCCCGTATGATTTCCTTCTCCCCATATGGGCCACCATTTGCCGCCATCCGTGGCAACAATTCCATGGATATTTGTTACTGCCTACAGTAACAATTGTGCGGACACTTATCAGAGGCAGACTGGAAATAAACTACTTCTATTTCTGTGCTGCTTCCTTGCTTGCTTGCTTTTTTAGAGGAAGAGAAGCTTCTTTGAGAGGAAGAAAGACTTTGCTTTTAGAGGAAGTTTTAGACAAAGAGAGGCTTGCTATGTTTATCAGAGATCTATTTGTTCTTAGAGTTCTGCTGCTTCTTCTTAGAGGTAGGTCCCGCATCCTGTGAACTAGGTGCTATCTGAAGTGTTTCTTAGTTGTGTGTCCCGTGTACTATGATCTAAGCTGCTTCTTCTCTCTGCTAGCTGCTGCTTCTCTCTTCTAGCTGCATCTTCCCTCTGTTAGCTGCTGCTTCTCTCTGCTAGCTTCTTCTTTCTGCTAGCTGCTTCTTTTATCCTTCTACCTACTGCCTGCTTATATTCCCTACAGGAGGTGGAGGGCGGGGCCATTCCAGTTGAGATCAGGCTAGGAGCCAACTGCCCAAACATGGTAAAGTTCAAAATGAGCAGGCAAGATCAGGAGCACTTGGGAACATATATGCATGCATTGTATGCATGGACTTGATTGAATATGGCCAATGACAAATCACCCAAGTGTGCTTATGTTAATTAACTTCCTCACTGCCTATGTGACCAAAACAATTTCTGGCTGGCTGCCTGGCATCATCTTGGCATAGTCCATATGGCATAGTCCCCAATAACAAATATAAGGCCTGCTCTCCTCCATTGTTCACTCCATGTCAAAGGGAATAGTGGTTAAGAGCATAAAAAAAGAGTATAAATCATAGGTGAAGAATTTGAAAACACAGTTGAAATAGATAAGATTTTAGAAAAAATTAAAATTTTAAAGCACCAGAAAAGAAAAAGAACCTTGAATATACCAAAAACCACTGAATAAATTGAACCAGTAATTAAGACAGCCCCTAAACCCTTCCAAAGTAAGAAGTTGGGCAATTTAGTACAGATAAATTTTAGTCATGGCTTAAAACTAGGTGTTGCTGCTTATTATCTTTGACCATTATGTAATCAGAACTTTAACTCCTTACTCATTTGTAGCCCTTCGATATCAATTGAAATGACAACACTTGATAAGCAAGAAAGAACATGTAAAAATAATTGACTGAAATAGTCTACAGTACAAAAGTATATTTACTAGTTCTACAGATATTTATTGTACTTCTAACAGGTGTCAGGCTTTATAGTTTGATATTTAGTGCTGAAGTTTAATATTTAAACTTATTCAGGACTAAATAGGAATTAAGCTACAAGAGAGATATACTATAGTATATCATTTTGACATATACGATCCTAGGCAATAAAACATCTAGGTGTAGTCAAGTATTAACTGGAAGCCTTTACTTCAGCTTGTTCAGTTGGGAGCACAGATGATAGTGTAGGACCCCCCAAAAGGAAGACCCTTACTCGAGTCTCAGGATGGCACACTCCAGGAAACATGAGAGACCAGCGTGATGCAAAAGCATGAGGCACTTTAATAACGGATCTCCGGGCCAACACGTATCTCACGCAGGACATAGAGGAGTTGACCACGAGGCTCAGAAGTCAGGGGTTTATATAGGAAAACTTAGGGAGTTTGGCATGGAACTCATAATTGGCTGATTCAAACATAAGTGGGCACATGACTACATTGATTACATCAGCAAGTAGTATGTGCAAATTGACATGCCAGCAGTATGGTAGGGCAGTTTATTTTGGTTAGCAGGGGTCAAGTTAACCTTAAAGAAAAGGGAAGAAGGGGGAAAGTGGGTGACACCAGTTGGTCCACGGCCTTGTGGAGATTGTTTATCCTCCATGGCCAGTTAGTTTCTGATTATTTGGCAGTCTTATTTTAGTCTTGTTTAGGTATGTTCAGGCCTCAAGCCTGTCCCTCTTTGTTTCTTTTTCTAAGTTCATTTGCTAGACTACAGATTCTGTGCTTTAATTATGGGCACTTAAATTTTAACTCCTTCAATAGATTTGCTTCAGAACTGACACTTGTCACTAAAATGTTCACTTTTTTATCTTGCTATTTATCATCTTAGTTACTATCAATACAGAAATTATCTCTACCCTAAGTTTTTTCTTATGAATCATCTTTCTAATAAATTTGATATTATTTATCAATGAAAATATTTTTTCAGGATCTGGGTTTAGAGCTCAGTTGTAGAGGGCTTGTATAGCATGTGTGGGGCACTGGGTTCAATTTTCAGTACCACATATAAACAAATAAATATGCATTGACAACTATAACAAAAAACAAACTTTGTGCACAATGAAACAAATCAAATGCATTCTGCTATCATGTGTAACTAAGTAGAACCAATAAAATTATTTTAAAAATACATTTTCAACTCTAAAGGAGATATTTCTTCTAAATGTTTTAAGATAACAATCCTCATTTTTAGTTTACTGAGAAACATCTTTTTAGTGCTCTGGAAAACTGATGACAAATTCCAAAATATAGTATTAGAAATTATGGATTTATAGAGTCTGACAAATTTTTTTCTCAATATTTACAGCAGATCAGCTTTCCTAGATAGCCTAGAACCTTTAAAAAAGAGTATTTGAATATGCTTTAGTAGCATCTTAATTATGTACTTTTTTCTAGTAGCCTGTCATAGAAAAATTAAGTACATTATATGTGCTTTATTCTTCTTTGCTAGAAGTAATCCTTCAATTGTCATCTGTAAATCATTCTATAAAATGGATTGACAATTGATCCATTACAGTGGTGATGAGAGAACCAAACTACTGTGGTCTCTTTGGGAATGTAAGGAACCCCATTTTTTTCCCTAGGAAATTTGAAATAATTATTTTAAAATTTTTGTCCCCTGCAGTTTTCCACACTGCTTAGAATTCACATGTCAGTGCCAATCATTTCTGGAAATAGCTGCTTCTCCAGTACTGCTTTCTTTGACCTCTCAAAAATTCTGATGCAATCTGGCTGAAATGAAAGTCTCATTGACTGATTAAGTTTGTCCCCCTGAGCTAGTTTACCAGTGTCAAAAGAAGGACATTGTAAAACTATCTGTCCATTTGGTTTTCAATTTTCATAACATGAATAGTCTACATTTTTGCTTGCATTTTAAAAACCTTTTATATATTCAAGTATATATAAAAATCCATTTTGCATTAAGTGAATTTTAATGTTTTTGTTTTTTATATGCTCTTAGCTCTTAAGCATTAGACCCTGTTGACAATGAAGAACTTTTCTTAATGTTTTCAGTGGAACTAATAAGAATGTGAGCCTCTTTTCTCTTTAATTCTGCATATGCTGAATTGTGCTTGTATACACACTATAACCAGCTGTATGTTCCTTTGCATTCAATTTTATGTAAAATATTTGTATACTTTTAGTATTAAGAAAAATATTTGAAAGACAAAAATTACTACCAAAGAACTCTCTAGTAAAATTGTATTTTTTTTCCAATAGACAAAATATAAAAGCATATTCATATCATTTTTTTCCTTTTAGCTTTCAATTGTATAAGAATTGCCTTAGAATCTCTTTTGAATTAAAATTAATAAATGTAATATCCAAGTAACATTTTTTATAAAAGTAAAGTAAGCCATATTTAGACAATAAATATTCAAAAAAGAAAATGTTCTCAAAAGCATTTTTTAAACTTTGAAGCCACTTAGATATTCATATTTTTTTACATCCCTAACAAAAATCTGAAATGGATAGTCAGCATCCCATAGCATCCAGACTGCTATACTTTCCAGTTGAGCATATTATTTCAAAAGATTAGCCCTGATTCTTCCTATAGAAAAATAACACCCACATGATATATTTAATTTTTCAATAGGAGATGGGTTTCTCTAAATACCTGGAATAATAATTAACATTTAAAAACCTAATATTTTGAAAGCTCACTGGTGATGAACTCAAGAAATAAAGAAGTGATTTTGTAGGACTTTTGTGAGGATAGTCATAATTTTTGATGGATCAAAAAATGTACTATAATACAAATATCAAACTTTGTTATGAAGGCATTGCTTGTGGAATCTGAGACATGATAAACTGCTTTATATTTTACTAAATTGATTATAACATTGGACGAAATCTTGGCAAAATTCTTCAGGAATCACATATGTGTGGAACTACCTGCAGATACAACAAAGAGATTATTTTGTATAGTATAGTTTAGAATAGTGATAAAATACTTTCTGTTCTGTAAAAAAAAAAAAAAAAATCATGAGGCACCATTACAGTGGCACCAAACCTATACATGAAGCAGGAAAGTTCCAAAGTAGATAAATGAACTAGAAAGTGCTCATTTAAGATTAGGTTAACTGTAATCTTTTAACTGATAAGTAACAGAAACAAACTTGAAATGTGACTAAATAACTGATCCAAACCAGGCATTAAATAGCAGGAATTATAAAAAGGCTAAAAAGTGAACTTTACAAAAACATATTACTTGAATTTTCAGAAACTAAAATTAGGTTTAGTTAGAAATTTACAGTTTTCAATTGGAATCAAGCTTCTCTCTCTTGTGTGGAGACACAAAATTTTAGGGAAAAAAAAACTAAACAACTCCAGTATGCTGTAACTGCAAAGTAATGGGACTGGCTCCAAAATCCACAGACACTACTGGTACTCTCTCATAAAAGTTACATCTTTACTAAAATAAAATGAGCTGGTTCAGGGAACTGGAAATTACTGAAAGTGAAATGTGCGAGCTAGAAGCTAAAATGGGCCTTTGAGAATGCTTCCCTCCTCCAGTTTATTGATCAGGACAGGTTTGCAGAAGAAGCTGAGAATTGTCTGGGACCACTGAACTCATTGACGGTAGAACAGTAATGGGCATTCCAATTTCATTTTCATAAGGCCTAGCTATAAATAACTCCTGTTCCAAAACTGTTAGGAAAAGAAATATCATTAAAAATTGTAGAATAAGGACTATGGTTATAACTCAGTGTATAACTCAGTAGGGGAGTAGAACATTTCCCTAGCATGTATGAGTCACTGGGTTCAGTACCACATATAAATAAATAAAAGAGAGGTCCATTGATAACTAAATGTTTTATAAAAAATATAGAATAAAAGAACACATACAACATGCAAGATTCTTATAGAGAAACTAAAATAAGTCAATGGGCAAGAATTTTAACTAAAAGTTTAATTTTTTTAAAAAATTAAATGCTGATTAGAAATATTCAAATGAACAGAAATCTTATTCTTGGTATAGTTCTTCCTCAAAGTACTTTAACTACACTCTAGATCCACTTACTACAAATGGGATAATGAAATTTTTGTTAGATCAAAATGCTCTATGCATGGACAACTGTAGAAATTGAGAATAACTCTCAGAGCAGTGCCTCAGGCTGTGTCGTGTTCTTAAAATAAGTACTTTAGTCAAAATAGGCACCAAAGGGAAGCAAACCCACCATATTCTTTTAATGTTTGCTTGATCAGTGTTAAAGTGCTATGGCTGAAGTTTTTAGAACTATACAACCTGAAAATTGGTCCCTGTAGATGTCTTATCTGTGATTGTGAGTCTTCATTCACTTTCATATATGTATCATTTTTACTGTGATATTATTTTGTTTAATAAATACTTTGTGATGAGAGGTGTTTAGAGACAGTATGTTGGTTTTCTTTTATTTACTTGGAATGACCCAAACATTACTTTTTCCATATGAAAACAAGTTTGGAAATGTATCTTGTTACCTACCCTTAAATATGGCACATCAAAAAACACTTTAAATACAGATATATAAAGAAGTACATATAATTATTGAGGTTGAATTCAAGAGAGTAGAATGGGTTTGAAAAATGGTACTTTGATCATTTGAATCTTAAATTCTATCAACTGCTCTGTACTGAGAAAGGAGAAGTGATGAAGAAGAAAAAACCATGAACCATTGTTCTTCCTTTAGGCTACTTTTTTGGTAAAGAAGATTATGAACTGCCAGGTTTGGTGACAGAGGTTACTAGTCTACCCAATCTCACTTCCAGGCTGACCTATTTCTGGCTTTCATGGGTGAGTTCAAAAATGTCTCCATCTATGTCTAATACAGGAAGACTGGTGTGCATGTAAGGGAGGAGAGGCAGGAGAAAATAATAGAAACCTGGAGACCCAGACTGACAGATTCAGTACCTGTACAGTGCCAGAAAGGGTCACAGAGAACTGCTAACCTCACATTTTATAATGCATTCTTGTAGGTAGAGTAGGAAATCATTCAGTTTGCGAAGAACAAACATTTGAATATAAAATGTTACAGGTACCTCTTCTCAAGAAGGAAAGAGATTTGTTTAGTCCAGTTTATACATAAAATAGTTTAACTCAATTAGATTTACAAAATGCCCTTTTATGCTTAAATACGCACAGCAACCTCTCCCCCACATTCACACCCCTTTCTTCACACATGGGACTGTAGGGCCCTGCTCCCAGGGTTGACGCTGGAGAACACACCATATTTACTACCCTCTCCCAGATGAATCAGGTCCCTAAGACTGTCTTTTATTTCACTAGATGACATAATTTCAGTAATTGACAGCAACTATTTATAAGTTACTTATTATATATAAGTGTTGTTCTAAACTTTTGTCAGAGCTTACTTTTTCTGGTTATTGTATTTTGATTATTATTTTTAGAATAACTTAAAACTGGTAGATTTTGATGAATATTAAATAATGATAAAATAATTTTGCTTTCAATTAATGTGTCAATCAGTACTTTTCTGAATTTTTGTTTACATTTTAATTAATTTGGCCTTAGCATTATGTACCTAATATTAAAGTAGCTATTGTTAAATATTCCCATTTTCTTAAATGTGGAATCTAAGGCACAAGCCAGTGATTTGGAAAATGAAATTGATATTTAAACATAAATAATCTTGATACCATGCCAGAATTCTTATTCGTTGCTTATGCTTTGACTCTTTAAAATAGCAAATATTTATAAATGTAGTAATTTTGTATCTGTATATATTTACCACTTGTCAATCTGTGTTGAGTACTCTGCAGAACCAGGAAGCACATCAGGTGGCCAATACCATAGTGTGACAATATCACTTGAGTAAATCTTATGGGAACTGATATGAATCTGGCTAGTCCTTAGTAGGGAAAAGAAAACAAAGAATTAAATATACTGAAATCCATTAATAATATATAGGATTTCTTAGTCCTTATCCTCACCATGACTCCATTCACAGGGATACTGAGATGGCTACTCCATGGCTTCTTAAAGCTTCAACAAAATTGGATTTATGAATTCTGCTGACTACATCTTGTCTTGTGTCAGCATATCATTACATAATTAATCTAAACACAATAATTCTAAGACCACAAATTTTTACTTACGTTTATGTGCTGTATGTATATGGTATAAAGTGTAGATATTTAGTTTATCTTAATCTAACCTAAAGATTTTTTCCTTTTGTCCTTAAGACATACTGCCAAAATTATTTTCCAGCTGAAATTAAATTAATCCAAAATAGGTCAGTTACACTGAGATACACAATTTTACTTTCCACAGTTAAAAGCTTTTATCACCTTTAACCTAATTCTAACATTTACTTGCTATACCACTTTTTTATTGAATATCCTGAAGTCATTAGTCTACAATCCAGTTGAGTTTTACTGATAATTTCCTTGCAGAAATCCATTCAGAAAAGGTTTCCATGGAATAGAAATTACAATGTATTTTGTACTCTTCTTGTTACATGAAAAAGTTTAGACTAAGAGAGACCTCATTGCTTTTGAGTGTTACTAATTGCTGTAAATGATGCAAAACATTTGCCATTCCTTTGTCAATTTAATATGGAATACACTGATTATCCAGAAATGAAGATTAGAGTTCCCAATTTTATATGTCATTAGCACTAGAGTTATTATCATCTCTAAGCCTCTAAATCCTGATCATTGAAGAAAGAGTAATTTTTAAAGGTAGATTAAGAAAATAAATTTATTTTTACCATATGTTTTATTTCAAACAAGAGAACTTTTTTTAGGCTGAGATTACTATTACATATAACTTTTTATGACACATAATTTTATATATCTGACTAAAATATAAAAGATATCAAAAAACTTAAATCAATTCTTTATTAAATTGGATAAAAATTGCATAAGCAATACCAGAAAGTTAAATCATGGCTAACAGTAACTGGAACAATGCTGACACCATTTTATTTATTATCAATTTTACTATTAATCTCACAACTTTGAGAAATAAGTAAAACAAATTATTTTCTATAATTTTTGGTAATTAATATGATGGAAGGTAGCTTTCTGATTTATCTTTCAGATGCTAAGACTGAGTTGTAAGGAGGTTAAAGACAGAGCTATAAATTTGCTTATCCTATAGCTTTGCAAGTTGCCAGGTGTAGTTCCCCCAATACTTTACTCTCCTGCTTCTGAGAAGATCATGAACAAGCATGCTTGTCCAAATAGGTTCCTGGTCTACAATCAGAATTTTGGTATTGGTATGAAATGAAATATACAATCTCTCAAACTCAACTAACTGTCACATGATTCTGAAGCCAGAATTGGGGACATGCATTTAGTGTAAAAATAGGGGATCAGGTCAAATCCAGGAAATGAAGGCCATGAAGGCCATCTGCCTTTGGAAGTTGTAGACTGCCCCTGGGAGAATGAAACATTAAGGATCTCCAGAGCTCATTGATTACCAAATTTACCTGCCCTTATCAAGGACTGCATGCAAGGAGCTGCTAATTAATGCTCCCTGGGCCCTTGCCTGGCTGAATCACTTTGGCCCTCCCCCTGCCCCATCTGCTTCTCACTTTTTACATCTCATCTGCAAAACTAGACCTAGTCACTAGGCAGGAAGGAGAGATAAGAGGGGAGAGAACTGGAGAACAAAAGAGACCTGAACCTATAAAAGATGTAGGGTGTGCTAATTTCTTGGGACTTTAGAACATCAGCCATGGCCCCCTTCTCCCTCCAGGGAGAAGTCTGTATTATTAGTTTTAAATAAAACCTGCTTAATATGCTTGCCATGGCGTGCTTCTCTAGTGTTCAAACTTCAACAGAACTCGTCACTGGTAAATGGTGGTGTCAATTCTACACAAGCCAATTTTTATCATTAATGAAAATGACTATATTGTAATTCCTAGACCTCTGATTTTTACTGGTCATGAAAAAAGTGTAGAATTTTCAAAAGGATCAAGAACAACTTACAGTATAAAGACTCAAACTGAATTGACCCTCACTTATTTGAAGTCCCAAGTGTATTTACTATGTAATAAAATAAATAAATAACCAAAGCAACAAAGATGATTATATTATCCCATGGAAAATAAGAATTTATTTTTTCTCTCTGTTTTTCTTTTTTTCTTTTCTTTTTTCTTTTTTGGTACTGGAGATTTAACCCAGGGACACTTTACATCTGAGCTATTATTTTAAGTCAGGGTCTTGTTAAATTGTTTAAGGGCTTTACTACCTTGCTGAGGCTGTTCTTGCATTTGCAATCATTCTGTCTCTGTCTCCCAAACCACTGGGATTGCAGGCACGCATGAAATGCACCTGGCAGTAATCAGAATTTCTTACTGGTCTGTGAGAAGACAAAATTTCTTTGCTAACTTTAAAGAAGATAGAGGCGAAATTTAAAGCACTCAGAGTATTCCAAGATAAAAGGGGATTTTTGATGGTCCTTGACATTCCTTTTTCATTTCAAATACTCATGAATGTTTCTCTGTCACAGCCATTCATTTTGCAATTACGTCAAAGAACTGTAAATGCAGTTTGACAAAGAGAGGAGGGGTAGGAACAATTAAAAGGGAAATAACAATATAAACTATTTAAAAATGATTGTATAATCTATGCAAGCATATGTAAATAACTTGTAATTTTTTGTTTAAACATAGGTGGCACACTCATTTCCTTTCTAAGGAAGGAAATATCAATAGTAATTTACACTTCAAACAAATAGCAAAATACTAACTGAGTAGAAGTATACAAATTGTCAAAGATAAATTTACCATTTAAAAAGTAAATGTTTAATCCATTATTGAGTAATACCTGAAATACTCATACTTATAAAATTTATTAAAATTTTCCAAAAGAGAAACTATTGTAATAATTTGTGAAAAATTAAAAATTCAATTTTGTAAAACTGCATGGATTTTTAAAAACTAAGTTCTATCAAAGTATTCATAAAGTAACAAAATTTTCAAAGCTAATCTACAATTATTTTTCTTCCTCTAGTAGAAACAATGTACTCAAAACAAAAAGAACATCTAATTTTGTTTTACTTTCGAGTCCCTTAAAATCAGATTAACTAAAATAATATAAGTAAGTAACTACCACTTAAATTACTAAGCACATAATAAATGCAATCATGGTGGCAAGCATATAAAGGAACACCATTTCAGAGGTGGATTTTAAATTCTTGAGTCTTGAAACTCATTTCAAGTTCTTAAAAATTATTAAGGACCCCAAGTATTTACTTATATAGATTACTGCTGATGTTTACCATAAAATATGAGAAAAAATTAAAATATTTAGTTATGCATTAAAAACTCCTCTCATGTTAGCATAAATAACATTTTTTATGATTTTTTTCCAAAAAAATTAGTTAAGAATGTTTTTTTAACATTTTAATAAACTATTTAGAGTCTACTTTGATAGAAGACAACTGTATTGTATATTTGCTTTTGCTTTCTATCTTTGTGAAATGTTGCTTTACTCCATATCACAACATATCATAATATAAATAGCTATATGAAGAAAATCAAATCTCACAGATATGAAGTTGGAAAAGAGGAGAAACATTTTAATATTATTTTATAATTTTTGTAGATAGTGTTCTTTGATATATTAGAATTAGATTAAGTTCTTTTTAAGGTTATATTGTAACTTAAATAATATCCATACACTATTCATACTTTTGTGAAAATTCACTGGTCTATCTTGCACTTTAAATGAATATTTTACCATACATGATTCTATAATATGAGGTGCTGATAGCTGGATAAAATATTTATTTTTGAGTTATAGATTGAAATTTTTATATATTTATTCAAAATAAAAAAATCTTATATTTGTTAATATCACAACTGACCACATCAGAAAAGTTTCTACATAGTGGGAAGATATTAAACTTAAAGCAGCATATCCAAAATTTCAAAATCTAATTTGTATTTATAAACCTGAATTTTAGTATTGGCTAGAAATACCTACAATTGATTTGCTTGAAGTGACAAGCTTAATTCATTAATTTCAAGAAAAATCTGCCAAATATCTAAGTCTGGATAACCACACTTTGTCTCTTGGTCATTTTTCCTAGAATAAATGATATTCCTTTTAAAAAAAAGGAGGGTAGGGGCTAGTTCACCTTGTATTCAAATAATCACCCAAAACCTTTTCTTGCAATAACTGTAGTATTTCTGTGTGAAGTCCATATGTTTTTATATAATTCCCATTTCAGCATACGTATACAACACAAAAATACTATTGATTTACTCAAGGATGGAAATTTAATAAAATCAATGCATTTTATTGCTTGGCAAAATATTTTATGTGTAACGGATACTTTTTCTCTAACAATGTGCAGTGGTGAAGAATACCATGATACACTTTGGTGGCACTGCCTGAACGTATACCAGGAAAGAGCAGTTTTATTCTTATTGCATCTGGATCAACAGTGCAAATATTAACACAGGGGAAAAAAGCAAATAATATTTAGTACACTTCTGAAAATATATTTTTACCTCTGGACACTCCCTGAAAGGGTATCAGAAACCTGGGGTCCATGGCTACACCTGGAAACCCTTGCCTTTTAGCATTTTTCCTAACAACCAATGCAAACCACCCACAAATTTCTGCCAATTATTGTTCAGAGGTTTCAGAGAAAATTTCCAAACTCATATGTGTAAGGTATAAAGCCACCCTTCTCTCCCATTACAGGAATTTTCCGCCTCCCAACCACTTGTCAATCTGTGCTCCACCCGTCTCTTCCATTACAGGAATTTCCAGCCTCCCCATCACCTGTCAGTCTGCATTCTTCCCGCCTCTTACGTTACAGGTTACAGGAATTTCTGGCTTATTCTGCCATCATCTTCCTGCCTCCCACGTTACGTCCTAACATGTTATTGGTCCATCAGTCAGTCTGTAAGAATTCTCCACCACGATTGGTTCCTCACACCCACAAAATTCCAATATCTGGGAGAAGCTCTAAGCCATTTCTTCTTTTATTTTCTTTTTTCCACTTTGAGCGGACCTTATCCATCCCCATAAATAAAGTCTTTTGCATGAGATCTCGTATCTGAGGAGCGTTTTTTCTGGGAGTTACCGGCGAGCCACAACTGAGCCAGCAACCCCTAACATCTGGTGCTGAAACCCGAGATGGGTTTTTCCACTGACAAAGCAAGCGAATTCCCATCGGATAGCCCCAGCACCCGAGGATACAGGCTCACCTTCCATTTATCTGGACGCCCATTTTTTGCATGCAACACGGGACTCCAAAATTGGTGAGTTCCCCTTTGGCAGGCCCCCTGACTACTTAAACACGTCTTGGTTGATCTGAGAAGTGGCCGTTGATAATATCCAGTGCTCTCACGACTGCCAAGGTGTGGGGGGTACCTCCTTGGTCCTTATAGCTGGTCCTAGTTGCTGGGCAGATTCCTGATTTTATGGTGCTGAGATTCTTTCTCAGGGTTTGAGGCTCTTTTATATGTTTTTGTCTTGCTCGAAATTCTGTCCACGTCCTCAAACTCTCTTGGCTAATGCTTGGTTAGACACTGATATTGGTGATGACCAAACCTCTGTACTAATCTTCTCGTTGCCTGGCACATGGTTTTTGGGACACCATTAATCACTAGCTAGGTGGGTCTCAGTCTTCACCATGGGATCTAGGATTTCCACCCCAGCAAACTCGCCCTTGAGATGTTTAAACCATCTCAAACACCTTCACCTGTTCCCTGAATTAGAGCTAAACTGTCCTTTAGATAGTAAGTCAGAATGGTCTATTTATGACACCCTAAATTCTAGCTTTATGCCTAATTATACTAGATATAATTAAGTACATATGTGGGCGACCTGGTGAATGGAAAGAGACTTTTCCCCTTCGTGTTTTTCCTTTCTTTCATGCTAAACCTAGTCTCTGCTCTCCTCAAAAACCTGAACATGTTCTCTTGGCTTCTTCTCCCCCTTTTAATCCTTCTTTCTCTTCTGAGTTTAATCCAGCTGATGAGTCATCTCCTTACAGGCCTCCTTCTGCAGAAGCTCCTGTTCATTCCTCTCCTTTGCCTCATTCTGTTTCTCCTTCCACTCCTCCATTCCGCCCACCAAGTCCCCCCACCACATGGTCTTGTACACATATTCTAGCTCCTTTACAGGAGGTGGCTGGCGTGGAGGGAGTAAAACCTGAACATGTTCTCTTGGCTTATGCCTTATTTTCAAGTTTTTTCTTTCTTGCTTCTGGGCTCTCCCTGCAGGCTCAAGCCCTCCAAACCTACTAGCCCCTTTCAGATTCACATCTCAGTCAAGGGTTACATTGAAATGTAAATGAAGAAAGGTGCAGGAGGAGACCAGTTTCAAACCCAAGAATAAAAACGTGTCCATTTTAAATTTCTCCTGGGCTACAACTCAGAATATTTTTCATCCTTTCAAATTTTCTCTCCTTCTCATTTTCTCATGCTTTAATTAATAAGCATTATCATTTTTCTTCTAAGAAATGCTGTATTTTTGAGCTCATAATTTTGATCCTATATACCTAGGTAAATAATTTTTGATCAGTTCTTTTTATCCAACTCTACAGTTATTTTTGAACATCCATTACATTGCAATGGAGATAAATATTACAAGGCCTTTGCTTTTGTGTTAAATGTAAGCATGCATAAAAATTAAAATTTTAAAAACGGATCCAACTATTTTTCATTCACGTGATTTAATGAGGTTCAATTTAAATTGGGTAAACTGATAGAAGTAGAATGTCCTTAAAATTAACTCACAAGTCTCTAGGTGGTCACCCTAATAATATATTAATGATTATAAAATGTCTAACATTAATTTTTCTAGGACTTTTCTTCAACAGGAAAGAGACGGCAAATACTGTTGGCACACTTGTCTGATAGCTTGGTTTTTCTACAATAAGCAACATGTATGGGATTACTCAAATGTGTTTGTTAGAGACATCTGATTAATTTATAAAGCTATTCCATGGAGTAACATACTTAAAAACATTATTCTTTGTATGTTAAATGTGTTCATATTTTCCAGGTATGCAAGCCTTTAAAGCAGAAAATTTATCAACCTGCTGTTCTCCAAATTAAACTTGTCTGTAATGGTAAACCTATCATTTAATGTTCTATTATAGGACCTGTCATCAGTAGGGTATATGTAAAATGACATTTAAGAAAGAGTGTAATGTGCAGTAGCAAAAATGGAACAACAGTGACTGAAATTGGGTTCTCTCATGACCTCATGGCTGTGGCATGCCTGGTGTCTGGGAGTGCTCCTGTGCAAGGTCACAAGATGCCTTACTGCTGTGGCAGTATATTAATTTCAGGCACACAGCTCTTGGGCAGGAAGGAATTCTTTTGCTAGATAACCAGTGTTTCATCAGCTCCCTTCTCTGGTTCCTGCCTACCTTACAGTAACTTTGGAATTGCTGACATAAGTCTTTGGATCTGCATTTCCATTAGAGAACAGAGCTCCATATGATCTCAGCTTAATCTTCAAAATCTGCATTTATACACTCCTTTGCCCCTCACTGAAAAGCCCCACCTTACCTGAGATAAGGCTCTGCCTCACCACCCTGCTATACATTACAATGGCTCCAAAGTATGCCGGACTTTAACTCATTTAAAGTTGTGTTCAAAAGTCTGATGTTTGTTGTACTGTGATAGCTATGGCACAAACTGAATATTTTACTGCTGATTCCATTTTGTATTTTTCTTGTAAACTCTAATTGTTGCCTGATCAATATTTTGCAGAAGTACTGCTTCAAGAGTGAACATCATAAATTAACTTGGAATAGTAAGCCATCACCTATAGAACAGTTAATGTAAACCACAATTAGATAAAAGGGGGTAAACAACTGTAAAGTTATAAACATTAAAGCTAAAGCCCAGTACTCTTACTCTATGACTGGTGAGACTGACTTGCTTAATGGTTAAGATTAAACTTAGAGATAGAGAATAAATAGAGAGGTCAAGAAAAGTCCATATTTGGGTCTTGCCCTCAAAGTCAGCCTGAACCCAGGGAACAAGTGGATTTCTCCAAGGAGCTTTGCAACTCTGGGTCACACAACCTCCTGACCAAGGCGATTGATGAGGCCACTAAAGGAAAAGCCACTCAGTGCATCTGTTGCAGCAGAGGGTCATGGGAAAAGGGACACATCCCTAGTGCTTTCAAGGAAAGCCCCCTCATCAAGACCCTGCCTAACCAAATGGCACTAATGGAGCTAAAAAGCTGCTCTTAAGTTCTCTATGAGTGACCCCTGTGGAAACTCAGCTGACTCTTCAACAGACAGGAACAGGTCACTTTAACCTGCTTGATCTTAAACACCAGGCAAATCAGTTAAAACCAAAGTATAGCCATTCGTGGGCATTTAAAAAGTCAGTTTAAGGCCTACAAACACAGGTAGGCTTAATCTATGTTTTCTAGTATCTCTACTTCTACTGAATAACCTAGACAATGTTAAAGTTCCTAAATAAAAGCCTGTCTTCTCCAGCATTTGCTAGGCCTTGTTATGGGAACAACTTCTCAGTTCTTCCACCCCCTGGTGAGGAATTACTAATTTCTGTCATCTTTGTAATATGCATTGCATGTTCCAGATCCTGCAACATTTATATTGTATCAATCTCATTTCAGTACTCATGTCTTTTTGTTCTTCTCACATAGAAGCACCCATCCCCAGATGCCTTTACAGCCTGCTCTCCCCCAACCGGACTTCTACCATAAACACCTCAATTGGCCCAATTTCTGAAAAGGAACGTACAAACTGCTTGCCCCATGCTGCCCACTTCCAGTTCGAAGAAGTCAGATTGGTCATCACCCCTTTTCCCTACAGCAGTGAAGGAGTTCCTAGTATTAGAGGGGTAAATGAAGTCAGAATTGGGAACAGGCAGTTAGTGTAGAAATAGGGGATCAGTCAGATCAAGGAAAATGAAGCTCATGAAAATCATCTGCCTTTGGAAGCCTGGATGGAGAATGAACTTTTTACATCTCACCTGCAAAACCAACCCCAGTCACCTAGGCAAGAAGGAGAGAGAAGACTTCAAAAAGAACTGGAGAGGAAGATTTTTTATTTTTTTATAAAAAAGGAAATGGGGGAATGTAAGGTATAAAGCCACCCTTCTCTCCCGTTACAGGAATTTTCCGCCTCCCAACCACTTGTCAATCTGTGCTCTGCCCACCTCCTCCATTACAGGAATTTCCAGCCTCCCCACCACCTGTCAGTCTGCATTCTGCCCGCCTCTTACGTTACAGGAATTTCCAGCTTATGCTGCCCTCATCTTTCTGCCTCCCACGTTATGTCCTAACATGTTATTGGTCCATCAGTCAGTCTTCAAGAATTCTTCACCGTGATTGGATCCTCCCAGCCCATAAAATTCCAATATCTGGGAGAAGCTGTACGCCATTTCTTCTTTTTATTTCTTTTTTCCACCTCAAGTGGACCTTATCCTTCCCCGTAAATAAAGACTCTTGCATGAGATCTCATATCTGCAGAGTGTTTTTTCTGGGAGCTACCAGCGAGCCACAACTGAGCCAGCAACCCCTAACAATATGAAAGTGATAACACCTTATAACAATGGTTGTTCTTTTATACCTAACCACCTGGAGGAATTTATAAATATTATTTCTTCCATACCAAGCTCTGCTAGCTTTAAATTCCATTTTCATTAATGAGAATGTTCTGTGGTTTCAAGTCTTGATGCAACACCATTCTTGTGTGGCAATAAGTTAATCCACATAGAATTTGCTATAGAAACAACTGCAAAAGCAAATAAGTAAAAATTAATCTTACAGAAATCAAGATATACTTTGGTATTAGCATTGTTGGGACTAATGACACGTTAGCTAACTCAGGGTGACTCCTTACTCCCTGGCAAGTGAGCAAGATCAAGGCCTCAAAGGTGGTTTCAAAAGTTAATGACTATAAATCGGACCACTATCAGGGATTGGTTAACAACAGTATTGGGAATGTGATCAGCTCGTGCTTGCCATATTGTCCTCTGGGACTCTTGCCTGCATGAACACCCCCCCCCCAGTGCCTTGCTGACCTTTAAGCTGATTGATTCCCACCTAGCCTCCACACTATATAAAAGCTGTGTGATTTCCTCAATAAATGAGTTCCTGCTGCGACTGGTCTCCCTGAATTGTCTGATTGTCCTCTGCCTGGAGGGCTGGGTGCCAGCGATCAGTTGGCCCTACCTTTTCTGGTCTGACCTTGTTGGGGAGGGCTCCCTTCCCTTGTCCCTGGTTGAGAAGAGCAAGGGGGCTTAAGACCCTGACATTAGCATAAGCTATTGTTAGTAGAAAAGCAAGTGGTCTAGAATAGTAAAAGAAAAAAAAAACATGAAATTATATCATTTTAAGGACAATGCCTGTTCCATTTTGAGTTGTTTTCTCAATTTTAATTTATTGTTCAATTTGAAGCATCTATCATTTTTGTCAACAGTGTCTATGAAAATAAATATAAATATAAGAAAATTTTAATTTCATAGTAATAGTTCATTTATGAGAGAAAACAGTCTAAACAGACATATCCTCTATACTACTGAATCTTATAGTTTGATTACAAAATTCCAGTATGTCAATCAAACACAGGCACTTCCTCCCTTAAAAAAACAATCTGACCTGTGTCAGCACCTTTAAATGTGGCATTGGACTTGGTGGCTTTATGTAAAGTCTCAGGTGTCAGAGAGAATGGGGCTGCATACACTGGCAAATTACCCATTATAAAAATAACTCAATCATCTTTTTTTTTTTTTTTACTTTTTATTTTTTTATTTTTTATTATTGTAAACAAATGGGATACATGTTGTTTCTCTGTTTGTACATGGCGTAAAGGCATACCATTTGTGTAATCATAAATTTACATAGAGTAATGTTGTTTGATTCATTCTGTTATTTTTTCCCTTCCCCCCACCCCTCCAATCATCTTTTAATACCTACCTCCTGGATACTTTGCATTTAGCAATTCCTACTCAGTTTCTAAAAGGGGTAATGCACTCTAGTTCTCTGAAGAAAGCAATTCCTATAAAGCTAATGGTAGAGGTTTTTTGTATATTATGGTGAAAAGGGACATGTGGAACACATCTTGATTTTCTGGGGTTACCAAAAAGAACTTTAAGTACTGAAGACTCAAGAGGTAACTTTGGTTCACTTGTAACAAACAAGTATCTGAAACAGTATCTGAATACCAAGAATAAGAGAAGGCAGCAGGTGATTTATGGCAGAAATGCCTCTGGTGGTTTTTTTTGAGAGGTGTAGTATGGATTGATCTCTAGAGTCCTGTATATCAGAGCTATGCCCCAAATTTTATGCATTTTAATTCTGAAACAGGGTCTCATTAAATTGCTCAGACTGGCCTCAAATTTGTGATACTCCTACCTCAGTTTCACAAGTAGCTGGGTTGTGGGAATGCACCACAATGCCTGGTCTGAATAAATTGTAAGCTGTGAAGTCTTAAGACTCCACATATTTATTTATATTTTTGAAAACTCTAAAGTTACTACTTTAATATACTCCTATTGGATGGTATTGGGGTTTCAGTGTTGAGCAAAGCTACCTTTCAATATAATCCTGTTAAATTTTACATTTGGAAAACATTAAATGAAATTATAACAAACAATGAAATATTTTTAATTATTTAGACCTGACTTAAAAGACTTCTCAAACTTCTGTCAAGTTATGATATTTAAAGACTATTTGCTTTCCAAATTAGTGCTAATATAATAGCAGAAAAAACAGAATTTAAAAACTGAGAAGATCTACAAACACAACTTGCAAAGAAAAATATAAACTATGATGAAAATAATCTTCATAAAATGTATATGGAAATACTTGTAAAGCCTTATTCTAAAATTCTTAGCAATGTGCTAGCCATATGTTCAGACCTCTCTTTCAATGAAAGAAACTGACTTTCCTTTATATTTACCAAGTTAACTATTTAAAAAATGTGAGTTTGAAGTTACTAATTTACTATCTACAGAATTATAAAGGTATCAAACACACAAGATGGAACACCCTATTTTCAAAATAGGTTTCTATAAACTGTTGAACTTTAGACAAATAAAATCTTTGAAAATGTAAAAGGTACCACTCAGAACAAAGACGTCTATAAGAACATAAGTATGTCAAATGCTTTCATTTATCTAATAACTTCTGTGTTTCTTCTGTATCTGACTATGATAGCAAATTTCTTTAGCATTATTTGAATTTTTAGATGTACTACAAAAACACAATTATCTTACTATTCCATCTGACAATACAGATAGTTACTTCAGGCAAGGCAATCACAATACCTACATGTTTCTGGCCTTATTTATAACCATTATTCATAAAAAATAACCCTGAAAAGTCATTGTTATTATATAATTTAATACCATTTTTAAAATATTAGGGGAGTTCACCATTTAAAGGTGCCTTTTGGCAAAATGTACTCATCATTTGGATTTTTTCCAGAAAGTTAAATATACCTACAGATTTATTATACACATGTAGAACAATCAGTAATAATGTGAAATAAAATATCAAAAATATTTTTAGAAGACTTATAAAATGAAGCAGTTTTACAAAAAGGTATGATTCTGGAAATGCTGTAGTATATTAAACAGAAGTTGAGTAAATAAGCCAAACAGAAAATTCCAAAGATTGGTTATGAGGTTGGTATATTTCACTGTGCAATCCAGCTCATTTTCTTTACACTTTAACATTACACAATAAACATACCTTTACATTGTGCATACTCATGATGTTCCCACAGTCATCCCTGAAAAATCTCAGCATTTTACTACATTACAACAGTTTTCAGAATGCATGGCTGATTAACTTAATAGTAATACATTTTTTAAAGAAAATTGTTTGTCAGGAAAAGATACAGAATATACCACCTAATCAATTTAAATACCAATAAATAAACAGTGATGGTCCTGGTGCTGTTAAAAAAATGTCTTTCTATTACTAAAGAAAAATAAAATACTGAGTATTTTTAAATGCTTACCAGATACTCAAGGACCAGAGTCAAAAAAAATTATCTTGGTGAACTATGTCATGTAAGATTACTATGTTTGCATGTTTTAAATTCTTTAAGAGTAAAACTGTAAAACAGAAATGAAAGCCGATTGTTTAATCTGTGGAAAGACAGATTTATAAAAACTTGAAGTAATTTTAACATATAAATCAATTGTTATAATATTCTCTTAAGTTAAAAACAGCAATTTGCTAAGCGGATGAATGGTAGAAAAACTGAAGGTATCAACTTTTCCCATTTTTATGATATTCTGTTTGATATTATAGTACATAAGGTCATCTCTAATATTACAACTCAGCATCTTCTGCTTTTTTTTCTTTAATGTTAACTTTTTGAGCCTCTGGGATTAATTTATATACAGTTCAAGGTAGGCTTTCTTCTGCTATGTTGCTAAACAGTTGCCTCAAATATTATTTATTTATTTATTTGTTTTGGTACCAGAGGTTGAACTTGAGCCACATCCAAACCACCTCTCCTTTTTTTCAATTTTTATTTTCAGGCAGGGTCTGGCTAATTTGCTGAGGCTTGCTTCAAACATGCCATCCTGCATTGGCCTCCTGAGCCACCAGGATTGAAGGCATTTACCACATATCTGAATCAAACCAATTTTGAATAATTCACTTTTTAAATATAATGGCATCATGACATGTTTATATACAGTTTTTTTATTTTTTATATTTAATATATGCCACTAATTTACAGTTACCATGCTTCCCATGTACCAATATGTAAATTTTCCCTATCAGATATTTATCTATGTCAGTACTTTTAATGACTTCATAGTATTTCACTATACATTAAGAATATTATTTTTTTCTATTGAATATGTTAGTTTCAGAAAATAGTTTTAAAGGTCTAATTATATATTCAGTCATATTATTTCTATCTGCTTTTATTTCTTAAAATTACTCTTATACAGCTTTGGTTTTAAAATAGTCTAAATAAATATACCTTCTCTTAGAGCTGTACTGGGTTTGCCTCCTTTGTGTTCCAAACAGATCTCTTTTAATGCCACCAAATTCTCTGTCAGCTTACTTCTTCCTTTATAAACTGTTGCATATGTACCCTATAAAACATATTTTGGGAGAACAAGCAAGAGTATCATAAGAGGGTAACAACGAAGAACAATAAAGAGTCATAACTAAATTTATAATCTCTAAGCATGCTGAGATCCATCTTGCAAAGAAAACTCCACAATGTCCTGTATTATATATTCTTGTGGCAAAGATGAATTTCAGTTACATACACATAGCGTCCATGTTTTTATAAGACCAAAAAGTGTCTCAGAAATATAAAACAAGAATTTAATTTACTTTTTGTGATTTATTTCAAATTAAGATTTGGATCACTAGTATTAAAATCAAAGGTGCTTACCCTGTAATGGTATGTGAAGACTGAAGAACACTGAGCAATTAAATGAAACAATAATTATAATGTTAAATCAAAAATATGTGGCTGGGGATATAGCTCAGTTGGTAGAGTGCTTCCCTTGTTAGCAAAAGACCCTGGGTTCAATCCCAGCACCAAAAAAAAAAAAAAAAAATCAAAAATATGTTTTACCCAGGTTTTCAAACATTTTAAAACCTTTGCACATTAATTCCTTAAAAAGAAAAAGAAGCTTCCGTAACAACTGGCTATTATTTTCCTTCCTGCTATTTATTATTTATTATTTTCTATCTTTTTTATTTATTAGTTTATTTATTACTATTTACTTATTATTTTCTTTCACTTTGTTACTGTGGAAGACAGAATGTTTCTAAATCAGTAGAATTACAGGTAGTGAAAGGTTCAAGTAAAAAACACATTTTAAGAATTTCTTACCCTTCAAGGTAAATATTTATTTCTAAAGCTATTTTTCAGAAATTTTAACTATGTAAATTCCCATGACAGCACAGACAGGAGACTGCTAGGAGGTTAAACAAACAGAAATCTGTTGTGTTATCAAGAAAGCAAAATATTTTGTTTCAATAAAAGATTTTAAGCCTATTAAAAACACTCATTTCCTCTCAAACTGATAGGATACTTTCAAGAATTGAAAGTTCTGGGCAATAAAAGATGGCGGACTAGAGGGTGGCTGCATCTCTTGTCGCTCCAGAACCCAGGATTCAAGAAGGGGAGGCATTGAGAGACTCGGACTAAAGTAGAGCCACGGGATGAGTCTCCCCCCCTGGGTGAAGCTTGGCCCAGGTAGCAGGCCCGGATAGGGGCGGCTTCTCAGAGCAGAGCAGGGCAACTAGAGTCTTCCCCAAGTAGCCCTGCTCCCTTCGGCGGTGGGCTCCTCCCACACGGCCAGCTTCTCAGAGAAGGCCCCCCAGTGAGAGCCTTTCTGCACAGAACCAGCTCCACATCCTGGAGCCAGTGGCGAGCTCTGGCCCACAGGCAGCTTCAGGGAACAGGACATGGCAGCCATGGACTTCCCCAAGCAGCTCAGCTCCCTCCGACGGCAGGTGCCTTACAAGTTTAGCTTCTTGGAGCAGACTGCCCAGTGAGAGCCTTTCTACATAGAACCACCACAAGTCACGGAGCCAGCAGAGAGCTCCAACCCACAGGCAGCCACTGGGAACAGGGCAGGGCAGCCAGAGACTTCAACAGGCAGCCCTGCTCCCTCCCGCTGCAGGTTCTTTTCATGGGGTGATCCAAGATGGCAGTGTGCAGGGAGCCTGCATCTTCTGTCGCTCCAGAACACAGGATTCTAGAAGGGGAGGCATTGAGAGACTCAGACTCAGAATAAAATAGAACCACAGGGTGAGTCTCCCCACTGGGTGAAGATCGGCCTGGGTGGCAGACCCGGATAGGGGTGGTTTCTCACTGCAGGGCAGGGCAGCTAGAGTCTTTCCTAGGTAGCCCTGCTCCCTCTGGCAGTGTGCTCCTCCCACACAGCCAGCTTCTCTGAGCAGGCCCCCACACTGAGAGCCCTTCTGTACAGAACCAGCTCCGAGTTCCAGAGCCAGTGGCGAGCTCAGGCCACAGACAGTTACAGGGACCAGGACAGGGCAGCCAGGGACCTCCCCAAGCAGCCCTGCTCCCTCCGGCAGCAGGTTCCTTTCATGGCCATCTTCTTGGAGCAGACAGCCCAGTGAGAGCCTTTCCACACAGAGCCAGCTGCAATTCCTGGAACCAGTAGCGGGCTAGGGGCAGCTTTCTTCAGAAGCACTGCATTATCAAGTTCCTCCAAGATTTCAGGCTACTGAAGGCTGGGAGGAGATATACTGGAAATCTACAGGGACACTATAAGACAATAGAGGAAATCTGCAATATCTCAGAGTCCCACTGACATCTGACGAATATGAGAAAACAATGGAATAAAATGTCCCAAACAAACCTACATACTATATCAAAAAAACACAATGACAGCACAGCAGAAGAAATGTCAGAAAAAGAGTTCAAAATGTACACAATTAAAACAATCAGGGAAGGAAATGAGGAGATGAAAGAGCAAATGCAGACATTAAATGATCTCACCAATCAACAGTTAAAAGAGCAAATACAGGAAGGGAGAGATCATTTCAATAAAGAGTTAGAGATACTGAAAAAAGCAAACAAACAGAAATCCTTGAAATGAAGGAAACAGTAAACCAAGTTAAAAACTCCATAGAAAGCATAACCAATAGGATAGATCACCTGGAAGACAGAACCTCAGACATTGAAGACAAAATATTTATTCTTGAAAACAAAGTTGACCAAACAGAGAAGATGGTAAGAAATCATGAACAGAATCCACAAGATTTATGGGATATCAGAAAAAGGCCAAATTTATGAATTATTGGGACAGAGGAAGGCTTAGAGAAACAAACCAAAGGGATGAACAATCTATTCAATGAAATAATATCAGAAAATTTCCCAAATCTGAAGAATGAAATGGAAAACCAAGTACAAGAGGCTTATAGGACTCCAAATATACAAAATTACAACAGACCCACACCAAGGCACATTATTATGAAAATACCTAACATACAAAATAAAGACAGAATTTTAAAGGCCGCAAAAGAAAAGAAACAAATTACATTCAGGGGGAAACCAATAAGAATATCAGCAGATTTTTCAATCCAAACGCTAAAAGCAAGAAGGGCCTGGAACAACATTTACCAAGTCCTGATAGAAAATGGGTTCCAACCAAGAATCTTACACCCAGCAAAACTTACTTTCAGATTTGACGATGAAATACCATCCTTCCATGATAAACAAAAGCTAAAGGAATTTACAAAAAGAAATCTGGCCTTACAGAACATTCTCAGCAAAATATTCCATGAGGAAGAGATGAAAAACAATGATGCAAATCAGCAACAGGAGGAACTAGCCTAAAGAAATAGCCAAATAAAGGAGAAACGAAATCATGTCAAAAAACAAAACTGAGTCAAATGACTGGGAATACAAATCATATCACAATAATAACCCTGAATGTTAATGGCCTGAACTCATCAATCAAAAGACATAGACTGGTAGATCGGATTAAAAAGAAAAATCCATCAATATGCTTCTTGCAAGAGACTCATCTCATAAAAAGAGATAACCATAGACTAAAGGTGAAAGGATGGGAGAAAACAAACCATGCACATGGACACAGGAGTATCCATCCTCATTTCAGATAATGTGGACTTCAAGTAAAATTAGTCTGAAGAGATAAAGAAGGACATTACATACTGCTTAAGGGAAGCATAAATCAGCAAGACATAACAATCATAAATATCGATGCCCCGAACATTGGCTCATACATGTACGTCAAACAAATCCTTCTCAATTCCAGAAATCAAACAGACCACAACACAAATAATACTAGGCGATTTTAACACACCTCTCTCACCACTGCATAGATCTTCCAAACAAAAATTGAATAAAGAAACCATAGATCTCAATAACACAATCAACAATTTAAACTTAACAGGACATATATAGAATATACCACCCAACAGAAAATGAATATACTTTCTTCTCAGCAGCACATGGATCCTTCTCTAAAATAGACCATATTTTATGCCACAAAGCTACTGTTAGCAAATAAAGAAGATAGACATACTACATTGTACTCTATCAGATCATAATGGATTGAAATTAGAAATAACTGACAGAAGAAAAAAACAGAAACTTCTCCAATACCTGGAGATTAAATAATACACTATTATACGATGCATGTATAACAGAAGACATCAGGAGGGAAATTAAAAAAATTCTTAGAAGTAAACGAGGGCAAAGACACAACATATGAAAATCTCTGGGACACTATGAAAGCAGTACTTAGAGGAAGATTTATTTCATGGGGTGCATTCAACAAAAGAAGTAGAAATCAACAAATAAATGACTTAACACTTAAGCTCAAAGCCCTCAAAAAAGAAGAGCAGAACAACACCAAAAGTAGTAGAAGACAGGAAGTAGTTAAAATCAGAGATGAAATCAACAAAATTGAAACAAAAGAAACAATCAGAAAAATTAACAAAATAAATAGTTGGTTCTTTGAAAAAACAAACAAAATTGATAAACCCTTAGCCACACTAACAAAGAGAAAGAGGAAGAAATCTCAAATTACTAAAATTCTGGATGAACAAGGAAATATCACTACAGACACAAGTGAAATACAAAATATAATTAGAAGCTATTTTGAAAATCTGTACTCCAACAAAACATAAAACTTCAAAGACATCAACAAATTTCTAGAGATATATGAATTACCTAAACTGAACGAGGTGGATATACACAACTAAAATAAATCAATTTCAAGCAATGAAATAGAAGAGGTCATCAAAAGCCTACCAACAAATAAAAGTCCAGGACCAGATGGGTTCTCAGCCGAGTTCTACAAAACCTTTAAAGAAGAGCTAATTCCAATACTCCCCAAAGTATTCCATGAAATAGAAGAGGAGGGAACCCTCCCAAACTCATTCTATGAAGCCAATGTCATCCTGATAACTAAACCAGACAGAAACACATTGAGGAAAGAAAATTTCAGACCAATATCCTTAATGCACATAGACACAAAAATTCTCAACAAAATTTTAGCAAATCGCATACAAAAATATATTAAAAAGATCATGCACCACAATCAAGTGGGTTTTATCCCAGGGATGCATGGTTGGTTCAACATCCGGAAATAAACAAATGTCATTCACCATATCAACAGACTTAATGTTAAGAATCACATGATTATTTCAATAGATGGAGGAAAAGCATTCAATAATATACAGCATCCCTTCATGCTCAAAACACTAGAAAAAATCGGGGTAGTGGGAACATTCCTTAACATTGTAAAGGCCTTGTACGCTAAGTCCATCAGCAATATCAATCTAAATGGTGAAAAACTGAAAGCACTCCCCCTAAAAACAGGAACAAGGCAGGGATGCCCTCTTTCACTACTTCTATTCAACATTGTCCTTGAAGCTCTAGCCAGAGCAATTAGACAAACCAAAGAAATTAAAGGGATAGGAATTGGAAAAGAAGAACTCAAACTGTCCCTGTTCGCTGATGAAATGATTATATATTTAGAGGAACCTGGAAATTCCACCAGATAACTTTTATAACTCATAAGTGAATTCAGTTAAGTAGCAGGTTACAAGATCAATGCTCATAAATCCAATGGAGTTATATACATAAATGATGAATCTTCAGAAAGAGAAATTCGGAAATCTACCACATTCACAATAGCCTCAAAAAAAAAATACTTGGAATCAATCTTACAAAAGAGGTGAAAGAACTCTGCAATGAGAACTATAGAACACTAAAGAAAGAAATTACAGAAAACCTTAGAAGATGGAAAGATCTCCCATATTCTTGGATAGGGAGAATTAATATTGTCAAAATGGTCATACTAACCTAAAGTGCTATACAGATTCAATGCAATTCCAATTAAAATCCCAATGATGTACCTTACAGAAATAGAGCAATCAATTATTAAATACATCTGGAGGAATAAGAAACCCAGAATACCTAAAGCAATCCTCAGTAGAAAGAGCGAAGCAAGGGGTATCACAATACCAGATCTTCAACTCTATTACAAAGCAATAGTAACAAAAACGGCATAGTAATGGTACCAAAATAGAAAGGTAGATCAATGGTACAGAATAGAGGATGTGGACACAAACCCAAATAAATACAATTTTCTCATACTAGACAAAGGGGCCAAAAATATGCAATGGAGAAAAGATATCCTCTTCAACAAATGGTGCTGGGAAAACTGGAAAACCATATGCAACAGAATGAAATTAAACCCCTATCTTTCACCCTGCACAAAACTCAACTCAAAATGGATCAATGACCTCGGAATCACATCAGAGACCCTGCATCTTATAAAAGAAAAAGTAGGTCCAAATCTTCAGCTTGTTGGCTTAGGTTCAGAATTCCCTAATGGGACTCCCATAGCACAAGAAATAAAAGAAGAATCAACAACTGGTATAGATTCAAACTAAAAAGCTTTCTCTCAGCAAAGTAAACTATCAGTAATGTAGAGAGAGAGCCTACAGAGTGGGAGAATATCTTTGCCACTCATACTTCAGAGAGAGCACTAAATTCCAGAATATATAAAGAACTCATAAAACTCTATACCAAGAATACAAATAATCCAATCAACAAATGGGCTAAGGAAATGAACAGACACTTCACAGAAGAAGATGTACAAGCAATGAACAGAATTATGAAAAATGTTCAACATCTCTAGTAATAAGAGAAATGCAAATCCAAACTACCCTAAAATCTTACATTTTTTAAATAAGAATTTACTTACCTTTCCAAACTTTTCCAATTTTATGTAGGTTTCCATTCTCCCAAGCCCAATTTCTGACTGAAATTAAGTACTATGATGAATTGATTATTTATACTTAAAATTTCATCTCTTCCTCTACTTCTAAAACTCTCCAATTCTACAGTGTTTATGAATATAAACAGTTGGTTACAGTCAAATTTTTCAACATCTATCAAGTTTTAAAAGCATCAGTATTCATAATTGAAGTAGTCAACCTACCTTACATATGGATTGGATAATAGTCTGCAGTGAATGCCTTATTTTATTTTAAGACCCCAAATTTTAAACTACCACAGACTTTGATTTTAAGATACTAAATAATCTTGTAAAAATTACTATTTGATTTTCTTTTTACTAAATCACAAAATAATTTTCTGACCAATCTTTGAATTTCTATGGAGAATTGAAACCAATCAGATGCTATTTATTTCAGGTTCTCCAATCAAAATACAATTAAAAAGAAAACCAATTTATATTCTACTGTAGTTCAGGAAACATGAAAACACAAAACCAATAATGTAATCTCATTTTTCCCTCCTTAAAGCTTAAAAGTGAGTTCCCAAACCCTTTCTTTTAAACCTTAAACTCACAGTTGAATTTGTATTGAGACAATAAATGGGGTAGGTGGAATATATCAAAATATGTTACAGAAACCCAATATACCCAATGTATATTTCAAAAGAAAATTTTAAATGATAAACAACCTTAACACCAAAGTTTTGGAAAAACAATGCAAACAGGTGGAAAATAGGAACTGACAGAACAAAATTTAAAAAAAAATTAAACAGAAGCAAAGAATAAGAATTTTCTTAAAAAATGTTTTCTAGAATCCCTTTGCAATAGAAGATACAATAATAATCTAAAAAAAACACTTCTTGCATAGATGATGCTAATGTCCTTAAATAAAAATCTAGTTAAAGGAAATAATGCATAACTTCAGTTTTCAAAGGTATATAAATCATATTAAATTATTAAAATATTGCATTGTACTCCAATCCTAGAGAATCAAACATGCAATTTTTCTGAAGCTGTCAAATAAAATAAAACTGATACTTAGTGGTTAGACTTGGCATCACTTACCACTTTAGATAAAACAGTGAACTTTCCAAACTTGAATGAACAAAAGTAGAAGTATCACAAAGGAATTGTTTTTATCCTTTTTATAATGACATACACCAAGTTAAAATGATGTAGAAAACTGCAGGTTCAACTAACAAGTCCTTAATTTAATTTTGATATACTAAAACTCTAGTCATAGGTAGTATATTACTCCATGACTGAAGAAGATCTTTTTTGTTGTTGTTGTTGTTGTTGTTGTTGTTACCTTTTCTCTTTATGTACATGATGTTTTTCATGGAAAACATTAAATTAGAGAAATGAAGTTTTAGAACCATCATATACTACCTACCCAGGTACTGTCTTGTATGTAACTGTTTACTATGTTCTTCCTTTCTACTAATAGCTGTGCAGAATAATGAAGCAAAACCACAAGATACAACACTTTCCAGAAACAAATGAAATTTTTTTACTTCATTATGGATAATGAAGCCAACAACCCACTCTCAGGTACATGACAGTCTGAGTCCAATAATTTTTTACTTTTTATATAAAATGAGGCTTACAGGGTTAACCAAACTATGATAAAATGACATTATTTTCTTATACCTATCTGTGGAATTTAGATGTTTAAATTTCCAAACATGGAACTACTGCACTTTCAACTTGAATTTTAAGTTTTGGGTCATCTTTTACTGAGAGAAAATAACACTACTTTGAAAACACACATAAGCCAATAAAAACAAAACAATGATTATCCATGATAAAATATATAAAGTCATTGTCTATAGCAATGAGAGTCCATGAGAAGACATAACTGTGACCTAGAAACCTTTTCTTCTCAGTAGTAGGAAAATTTTCTTACTCATTTGAGTATGTTAAGTGAATACGAGAATGTCCTTAACATGAAGTACACATTGGTCTAGGGGTGATCATGACAAAAACAATGGAGTTTGCTTTAAAGATTATGCAAGTGAGAAAAATAGATTACATAAGTATACTGACTATAAATTAATCATTTTAAAGGTGAAAAGTTACTGTACAATGTAAGAAATGATTTGGAAAGGATATATGAAAAATTTAAGACTACAAATAACCACTCTTCAGAGAATAAAATTTAATGACATTAGAATATGCTAAAAATCTATTTTTTAAGAGTAACAGGTTGGCAAAAACTAACTGTATTTCAGCTAGTTGAGGGGATTGTGAATGTTCCCAACACAAAGAAATAATGAATATTTAAGGCGATAGATATGCCAGTTACTCTCATCTGTTCAGCACACATATATACATGTATTGAAATGTCATTATACCCAATAAATATACAAAATTATTTGCCAATTAAAAATAAATTATATATAATGAAAAACATAATTTAATGATCATATTGTGATTAAAAAGTTAAATTTGAATAATTGGTCTCTAATATAAATACCACCACTGAATTCCACCCAAGCAAGAAAGTGGAGAATTCAAACAAAAGGCAGTTACATTAGTGAACTATCAGATCCTAATGCAAAGAGTAAAGCATATTGCAATACCAATTCTAATAATTTCCAACCTTAAGGATTTAAAGATCACACCTGAATAGTAATTATGATAATTGATAAATTTTTAAATGGAATTTTTAGAAATGTTTGTTTGCATTTGTATTCGTTGAACATAAGATTAACAATAATCACTAGCTTATGTACATGCTCTCCAGTGTAAATTATTCAGAGGACAGAAGACAAAACTCATTTATTTAACGTTTATCAAGCACAATGTTAGGTGCTGAGCATACAGTGAAGAAGACAGACATGATCCTCGTTTTCATGAGTTCAAAAATCTAGAGTGAGCTGCACCTTATTTTGAATATTTTAAAACTTTAAAAGTTGCATAAAAACAGAAACAATAGCTAAAAAAATAAAATGAATGTTATATTTTAATATAATATAAAAACTTCCTTACTACTGCTTTCCAGACCAAAGGTGATCATTTTTCTGATATATCATTGTTCTTAGAAAATCCTTCACTTTTTCACAGCCTAAGGAAATTCCTATGAAGATAGCTGTTACAGCAAAAGCACATGAACACTAAAATATAAATACAAAAGATAAATTACATCTTGTAATAGATCTTCCTATAATTCAGTGTACTATTTAAGCAGTAGCAAGTGCAATGAGAGACTTCTAGCTGGCTTTGTTTCTAGCAACATAATTTATGCATCAGAGTCATGAAACTGGATTAATAAGCTGGAAATGCATTTCCAATTTAGCTTTAGAACAAGTGAATAATATGCTGAGATTCTACAGGTGCCATGTTAAAGGTGAGCACGTATTGAAAAACACTGTGGACAGCAGGAGGTTACTTCAAACACCCATTTCCCTCCCTGTGAAAATTACTGAATTGCCCTATTTGACAGCAATGGGTTTTGCTACTTGACATGTGGGGACAGAAAAGAGACTGAAAATCTCAATTCTACTAGCCATTGTTTTTTACAAAAATTATCAGCATAGAAATGAGGAATCCACATAGTGGGAAGAAACAAGCACTTCTAATGTACCTAATTTTATATTTTAATATAATAACACAAATATTTATATATAGACTTTCATTCTATTGATGTTACACATAAAAGTCGCATAAAGCGTGTACTGGGTATGCTATTATGGGAAATGCAACAAAACTCTGATGAATTCTGACTATCAGCATATAAGATTTCCCATTAGTTTAATATTTAACTGTGTTAAGAGAATACTTCATTTATTATCAATTATGTATAAGTATTGCATAGCACTTCCCAATCCAGTAACCGGTATCTTTAGTATGAGATATAATTACTAAGTATAACATGGTATCCTGGATGGGATTCTGGGACATAAATGGTTGGTAGTAAAAATAAAAAGAAAACTATTGAACTTTGAATGAAATGTGGAGTTTCGTAAATAGTAATGTACCAATATTGGTTCCTTAGTTGTACAAAACATATTAAAGTAACACTTTACTAATTATAGGAATAACTGGGTATATGGTAAAAATCACTGTATTTACTTTGTGATTTCTCTGCTAATCTAAAATTAAAAGTTTATTAAATATAAAGTCAATGGGAAGGATGAAGTTAAGAAAGGGAGACTCAATATAAAAAGAGTTTTATAGATATAATAGATATTCCAATAACCCTGAATAGATGAGATGGGACAAAAGGGCAACATGATTGAAAAGTGTAGAAAGATTTTTATGATTTTTATTTGGAAAATGTGGAGTTTCAGGTTTACAACATTTGTTCTATTATGTAGAAGAGATCAGCTCCTTGCTTAGAGTTAAACAGTGCACTATGCAAAACTGAGGGTCCACTTGAGGTTGATACCATGGATTTATAGATCCCATCACCCTTCCTTGTCACTCCCTCCAGCAAAAAATGAATTCTAGGATTCATTTTCTTAATTACCATCTAAAATGAATGGTATGTTACCCACAGACTTAAACTCTTAATAATACATGTGAATAATGTTTGTTTTTACTGCTTTCCATCTATTTCTAACCTTACCCTTGTTCTTCAAACAAAGTCTAAGATTCAGATTGTATATTGAAGAATAGAACTCACTGAGGGAAAAAATCTAATTTTAGACACATAATGAATATGGCATCTATGTAAACATGAATTCTTAGTGTTGTGAAAGATAGTTTTCTTTTCCCACCCCTTTTCCACTATCCCATTAATTTGCCTACTTCACACCTTCAAATATAAACCAAAGTAAGATTTTTCATTTTCAAGAATAATTTTTAATATATATTAAAAACAATCTGCTTAGTAATTGTAAATGATAACAAAAGGGATGCATGGATAGAAACCTAAATATAGCTGGCATGATTAATCTGAAACTAAAAAGCCATTTCAAAATCAAAAAACATGGGAAATAGATAGGAACAGACAATAATAATAAAAGCTCTAATTATTAAGCATTCATAATAGGGTTTCACATACACTGCAAGAGACAACTCTTTATTTTTATTTTTTTTCTTTATTTTTTTATTGTAAACAAATGGGATACATGTTGTTTCTTTGTACATGGCATAAAGGCACACCACTTGTGTAATCATAAATTTACATAGAACAATGTTGTTTGATTCATTCTGTTATTTTTTCCCTTCCACCCACCCCACCCACCCCTCTTTTCCCTCTATACAGTACTTCCTTCCTCCATACTTGCCCCCCTCCCTAACCCTAACTCTAACCCTGATACTAACACTTTCCTCCCCCCCATTATGTGTCATCCTCCACTTATTAGCGATATCATTCGTCCTTTGGCTTTTTGAGATTGGCTTATCTCACTTACCATGATATTCTCCAATTTCATCCATTTGCCTGCAAATGCCATAATTTTATCATTCTTTATGGCTGAGTAATATTCCATTGTATATATATACACCACAGTTTCTTTATCCACTCATCAATTGAAGGGCATATAGGTTGGTTCCACAGTCTGGTTATTGTGAATTGAGCAGCTATGAACATTGATGTGGCTGTATCTCTGTAGTATGCTGATTTTAAGTCCTTTGGGTATAGGCCAAGGAGTGGGATAGCTGGGTCAAATGGAGGGTCCATTCCAAGTTTTCTAAGGAATCTCCACACTGCTTTCCAGAGTGGCTGCACTAATTTGCAGCCCCACCAGCAATGGGTGAGTGTACCTTTCTCCCCACATCCTTGCCAACACCTGTTGTTGCTCACATTCTTGATAATTGCCATTCTAATTGGGGTGAGATGGAATCTTAGGGTGGTTTTGATTTGCATTTCTCTTATTACTAGAGATGTTGAACCTTTTTCCATATGTTTGTTGATTGCTTGTAGATCTTCTTCTGTGAAGTGTCTATTCATTTTCTTAGCCCATTTGTCGACTGGATTATTTGAATTCTTGGAGTAGAGCTTTTTGGGTTCTTTATAGATTCTGCAGATTAGTGCTTTATCTGAAGTATGATTGGTAAAGATATTCTCCCACTCTGTAGGCTCTTTCTTCACATTGCTGATAGTTTCCTTTGCTGAGAGAAAGCTTTTCAGTTTGAATCTATCCCAGTTATTGATTCTTGCTTTTATTTCTTGTGCTATGGGAGTCCTGTTAAGGAAGTCTGGTCCTAGGCCGACATGTTGAAGATCTGGACCTACTTTTTCTTCTATAATCTGCAGGGTCTCTGGTCTGCTTCTGAGGTCCTTAATCCATTTTGAGTTTAGTTTCATGCATGGTGAGAGATATGGGTTTAGTTTCATTCTGTTGCATATGGATTTCCAATTCTCCCAGCACCATTTGTTGAAGAGGCTATCTTTTCTCCATTGTATATTTTTGGCCCCTTTGTCTAGTATGAGAAAATTGTATTTATTTGGGTTTGTGTCCGTGTCCTCTATTCTGTACCATTGATCTACCTTTCTATTTTGGTACCAATACCATGCTTTTTTTGTTACTATTGCTTTGTAGTAGAGTTGAAGATCTGGTATTGCAATACCCCCTGTTTCACTCTTCCTGCTAAGGATTGCTTTAGCTATTCTGGGTTTCTTATCCTTCCAGATAAATTTCATAATTCCTTGCTCTATTTCTGTAGGGTACATCATTGGGATTTTAATTGGAATTGCATTGAATTTGTATAGCACTTTAGGTAGTATGACCATTTTGACAATATTAATTCTTCCTATCCAAGAACATGGAAGATCTTTCCATCTTCTAAGGTGTTCTTTAATTTCTTTCTTTAGTGTTGTATAGGTCTCATTGTAGAGGTCTTTCAACTCTTTTGTGAGATTGATTCCCAAGTATTTTATTTTTTTCGAGGCTATTGTGAATGGGGTAGTTTTCCTAATTTCTCATTCTGAAGGTTCATCACTTATGTATAAAAATGCGTTGGATTTATGGGCATTGATCTTGTAACCTGCTACTTTACTGAATTCACTTATGAGTTCTAAGAGTTTTCTGGTGGAATTTCCAGGTTCCTCTAAATATATAATCATGTCATCAGCGAACAGGGATAGTTTGAGTTCTTCTTTTCCAATAGTGGGAAAATTCCTTAACATTGTAAAGGCCATTTATGCTAAGTCCACGGCTAATATCATTCTAAATGGTGAAAAACTGAAAGCATTCTCCCTAAAAACTGGAACAAGGCAGGGATGCCCTCTTTCACCACTTTTATTCAACATCGTTCTTGAGACTCTGGCCAGAGCAATTAGACAAACCAAAGAAATTAAAGGGAGACAACTCTTTTTAAATGACAGCTTTGAGAACTGCATGGTAAGTGTTGGGGATGCAACTCATTGGTAGCGAACTTACTTAGTATGCTGGAGAGGATGGTTTTGAAAATCCCCCAAAAAAACTATCACATGGTATTAAATCATTTTTCACTCCTAATCAGAACAAAGTGTAATTCAGAATTTATTTAAGTACAAATCTTTTATAAAAATTGATAGCCAAAGAAAACTTTTGACAAGAAAATCAAGTGACAAAATATATTTTAAAATGTTTAAGCATTGATGTGCAAAACTATGATAATCACAGACATGTACCAAAATCAAGTTGGTTATGCTTTGTCAATGTGCTCAGAGTGTGTACAGAATAAAATATTTATATATTTCAGAATAAAGTAATTATATACTTTAGAATATCTAATCAAAACAGAAGCTTTTGTGAATAAAAAAATCCCATGATATAATAATATATGGAAAGGAAATAAATAGCTGTGAGAAACGTAGAAGTCATCATCAATTGTTCTTTCCTCAGACACAAAGTTCAGCTGGGTACCAGGTTCTGTATATCTTCTCTCAGCATGACCTCTAGAGTCTGTGTTCTACTTTCTTTTTCCATGTGATGGACACACCATACCTAATTTGGAATAAATTCCTAATTCATCTACATACCTCTTGTCTATCTCTCCATATCACCATCAACGGGTGTGTCATGAGGGAAAATCTGTCCCCATATTCTTAAGGAAGAAAACAGTTTTTGCTCCTCACTGAGTTCAAAATTGTGGTAGTGAGCCATGGAGGCTGGGGGAAGGAGGAGAGTCAGACATATGTGGGTATTAGAATGTACTCAGGTTGGTAACCTGAAAGAGACTTGTGGGATGATTCACATCTGGAACCCTATCATTACAATCACAATCTACTGATTCCTTCCTCATTCCTCCTTTAACTTCTGGAATTTTCCTTTGGGAAACTCTCACCAGGAGATATCTGGGCCAAACACAAAACCCAGTGGTGGTGCTGGATCTTGCCTGTGGTATGGTTGATGTGGAGGAAGGTGTTTCTCTGGGACAAAGCCTGTATCTTTAAATTAGGGAATGCCTCAGCAACCTGGCCAGATGCTCAGTAAATATAAACAGGCAAATGGAAGTATGTGGTGATGGCTCACAGGGTTTGGCTTTCCAGGAGTAATGTTTGCTGGCAGGTTAAAAAAAAAAAAGTTCTTCATCCAATTTCAATCTTTTTCTACTTATGTTTACAGCTCTTTCTCTCAAGGCTCATTACAGTGAGATAAGTGGCTGAAAGTCATATCTGTGATCTCCCAATCATTGAACTGACTTTAGGTCCACTGACAGAAATGCCTCACTTGGTTACCAGGGCTCCTGTGACATGAAAGCAAAAGATGGTAGAGCAACCACATTCAAAATGGAAGGGGCAGGCATCGGACATGTCTGGTGTGAAGGGGGCTGAGGTTCCAGGCTGCAGTAGAAGACACTTTGTTTCTCTCCCTAGAGGCTATTTCCAGGCTTTGGGCATCATGGATTTAGAGGAGTGCCTTCCCTGACATGGTGCCTGCACTGCACATAGGGCCTGAGGAGTGGCGTGACAGCCCGATGGCATTACAGTTACCATGGCAACCAGAGATGCTTCTGGTCCCGACCACTTCAGGCCAAGATTCAAGACAAGTGCCGGCTAAACTGTGAGGGTAAGAGGAAGGGAGAGAGTAGCAGGGGTCTGCCCTTTTCAAGAAATGTGATGCTAACTTCTTCACCCAAGAGAAGAGGAGCCAGGCTGTGTGCAGAGAGAAGCCCCATGGACTGTGGATCCATCCAGGTCCAGGCAGGGCAAGGGACCCTGCTGAAGCCTGTCAACTCGCACTACCTCCCAGACCCTCTGGGTGGCACTGTGCTTGTTTGGCCGCACCGGGTACCATGAGTGATCAGTATCCATCTCCTGCTGCAGGCAGTTAGCCTCCAACATGTTGAATGGGCCAGGCTGGGATGGAGGGGGACTTGACAGCATGTGGGACACCAAGCTTAGCACCGGCCCCAGCAGCATTGCCTTGGCAACCCACTCCTCCAGGTCTGTCACACCCAGAATTTGGCTGAGTCAGAAACTGGTCTAGGACCCCAGTAGTCACAAGGAATGATGGCTGGTGACAGCTCAGGGCCAACGAGCATACAGTGCAGCTCAGGGGCTTAGGTGATCATGGAATTGGGAAATATCATACCCAATCAGGCGGGTTGCCCCTACCTTTCTAGGAAGCCCAAACAGGAGACAGATGGAACCTGGGATGTTGGTCATCTCAGTGCAGGTGGGTGGCTGCTGTGATGCCTAATGAGTAGACGAGGGAGTCATTCACTCAGCATGCTGGATGGATGAAAGAAAGGTGCTGACCAGCAAGGAAAGATGTTCTGTGCTCACTCCACCTGCCATGTCCCACCATCTTGGTTGCTGCCTAAAAACTAGGCTGCCCAGAGAAATGTTTCTGGTGTGATTTTTCAAGACCCTTCAAGTCATTTTTAGATGCAGAAATATCTTGACAATCTGTGTTCACTCAAGGATTTATTTCTTGACCAGAAAGAGCCTGTCTGGCCTAAGGCCCTCTGGCTTATGGCCAGTAGTCCAATTAGCAGTCACTGGAGGATGTAAAATGTAAGCTTGTGGATAAAACAAGAGCCTCATGATGACATGATGAGCACAGTCTCACAGGGCAAATACCATATTTGTACATGCATCATGCTGAAATAGGAATGATACAAAGCTTCAAAGCTGAATACTCCAAATGAAGGGTAAGGACATTTTGGGGGTCCAAAAAACAGAAGGGTGTTGGTGCTGGAAACAAATCTCAGTGAAGAGACACAAAAAACACTGTCATTGTTAATGGTCTACCCTCTGATGTCAGGACATTCCTTCAGCTTCAACACACTGTACCAAGTCAGGAAGTAGGAATTGCCAGATCACTGTGTAAGCGAAGAGCATGACTGAGCTTAATTGTCTTTGCAAAGACATCAATGCACTTGCAAATATTTGGCCCTCTCCTGTTGCTTGCAAAAGGCAGCTGATGATACACATGCTTTTATTTTTTCTAGCACAAGACCTCTGAGGAAAGGCTTTTCTTTACGGCAGAGCACCTGCACCCATGACCTTCAATTTCAATGAGTACAGGCTGGGACAGGCAGCACTGAACCTGGGCTCTCAAAATAAAGAGTGCATTGCAATATCAAAATTTAAACCAAAGCACCTCCACAAAAAAGAAAATGTGATGACTCAACATGAGCAAAACCTGAATTTCAAAACACAATACATTGTAAATATCCAAATGTGTGCTAGGTATTACTGAGCCAGAAAAGTGCATCCTCAAGCATTCTCAAATTTGAAAATCCTTTCTATTTCTTAGACTTCCTTATATCCACCACCAACATGCCACAAACTTGATGTCTCTAATTTCTTTCTTTCAGTGTGAGTTCTTTCCAAGAGAGGTTCCTGAGTCATTCTTTCCTTACAAGGCACAATCCAATACTTGCCAGAACCAAGGCAAACATGAGAACACCATATCCTTCTCCCAATTCCACACCACATCTCTTCCAGAGATGCATCCAAATAAACAACTGTCTCTAAAAGTGCTTCATTCCTGGGAATACTGGACATCCAGTGATACTGGAAGACTCAGTTTGAAATTCCCCCTGTTCTTCCTCAATGCTACCAGCAGAAGCTCACATGAATTCAGCCCCAAATTGTACAATTTTTCATAAAGTAATATGCAACCCAATGCAAAGCAAAACTTTCTGAGAAAACCCAGGGCCAAGGGTGGCTGTCTTTTGTCTTCACCTCTTGGTTTTCCAGTTGACAATTGAGGTTCACATGGACAGTGCTCAGGTGTGCAAGTCCACTTCATTTGCAGAGACTCTGGGAGTGTGCCCAAGAAGCCTCCTAACTCCCAAAGACTAGTGCAGTTATCATTTTGAATTTCATGGCATTGCAACCTGGGGCCCATTGTCTTCTTCAAGAACTTGCTGATGAAATACCCCCATCAGTAAAGATCAGAAAAACCTTAAAAAAAGGAAAAAAAATACCTCCATCAGTGTATTCATGAGAATGGTCTAACCCATCCAATCCTGAGAGTTGACTCATGTCAAGAAACACCTACTCTTAAGAAATGCAGGTGACTGGGGACACTTGGCTAAGTTTCACTGCAGCTCCCTGTGGAAAATGCTCATTGGAAAAGACTTGCATGTCCAACTTGTACTTTTTGAACTGTGTTCATTCATTTGATTAAGACAGGAGAAAAAATTAAGTCGAAGGAGGGTTGGCATACTTCAAAGACTTAGCTTTATGCTCTTTTCTGAGGTGCTGGGGTTCGAACTTGCCAGGTGTATGCACACACTAGGCAAGTGCTCTACAAGATGAGCTATTTGCTCACTCCTAGAAGGGTGACTTTCAGGTCTATGGGTGGATCCTCTACCACTCTGACTCTGAAATTCTATGCAGAAAAACATCCCCTAGACAAATCCAAACAAATTCTCATGAATTCTTCATTTTCTTCAAGGTGTGATTTGAATTAAACCATGGACTCTGACTCTCTCAAGGTAGTTGGGAGCTGCCTGTGCAATAATGAAGGTTGTGATGGCCCAGTTGCTGTAGTGATCCAGTCCAGAGAGAAGGAAGCCTATGTGCAAAAGCACACAGCATTTATCATTTGAGGCCTTGAGTTCAGACACCAACTCTCAGAGATAGAGGATCCTGAGAGAAAGCAAGCTGACCCTAACGTCTCACCAGTCCTGCATCCTTCAGATTGCCTGCTTTGCTGAAACTTTCCCACAAATGACCTTTTGGTGAAACCTATATTATGAACATTCTGAGCTAGTTCTGGGTCAGTCTCTATCAGAGCTTGGTTGTTTCACCTGGCCCCACCTTTTTCTATGTGTGTCTATTTGTCTTTTCTTCATCCCCCATTGCTCCTTGTCTGGTTTCTAAATTAATGGCCCAGGCATGATTCTCTGTGATACCACCATGTACCAGTGATGGGTCCTGCATCTTCAGGTGTTGAAGTATAACATCAGAGAAGCACACCAAGGCAAGCATACTAAGCAGGTTTTATTTAAATGTAATAATACAGACTTCTCCTGGGAGGGAGAAGGGAGCCATGGCTGATGTTCTATAATCCCAAGAAGTGAGCATGCCCTACATCTTTTATAGATTAGGGTCTTCTTTTTTTTCCTCCAGTTCTCTCCCCTCTTATCTCTTTCCTTCCTGCCTACTGACTAGGCCCAGGAGATGCTGGTGACATAGAAACATGAGAAGCAGATGGACATGGGGAAGGGCCATAGGGAGGATTTAATCAGGTAACAGTTACAGAGTTTACAAGGAAAATACAAAATGGAATCACCAACATTAAAACATTCTGTTGGTGCAATAGTTATCTTGGCTGAGTTAATCATTATATCCCATTTGAGATCACAATAATCTTTACAACAAACATCAAACTTTGAACACAACTTTAAATGAGCCATTCTAACATGCAAAGGTGTAAGGCAGAGCCTTATCTCAGGTAAGGTGGGGTTCTTCACAAATCTTAGGTAAAATGTTCTAATTCTGAAGCTAATTTTTGCCTCTTTTGCTATAACCAGCATGACCAAATTCTCAAGTTCAGCGAGGGGCAAAGAAGAACTAGAAAATAAAGATTTATAAACACAGATTTTGAAGATTAAGCTGAGATCAGATGGAGCTCTGTTCTCTGATGGAAATGAAGATCTAGGGAGTTATGCCAGCAATCTTTATTTATATATGTCTTATTATTAGGTTAAAGATTATGTAAGCATTATTCTTTGTTTTCAGGAAGGTTATGGAGACTAGGACATCTACATAACTTTTTCACAGCTGCAAAGTGCAATGTTAGGAGCTCTGTAGCTCTCAAGAAAGTCCAATGTCCACTTTTCTACTGTAAAGTAGGCAGAAATCAGAGAAGGGAGCTGAGGAAACACTGGTCATCTAGCAAAAAATTCCTTCTTGCCCAAGAACTGTGTGCCTTAGATCAATATCAGACCTACTGCACATTGCCTCCCCAGGGAGGGTACTGCCACAGCTGTTAGGCATCTTGTGTTCCTGCACAGGAACACTCCCAGGCACAAGGCATGCCACAGCCATGAGGTCAAAGACTCCAATCTCAGTCACTGTTGTCCCATTTTTTGCTATTGCACATCACACTCTTTCTTAAATATTATTTTAAGAAGTTTCTAAAGAATAAAATTTAACAGACACAATGTCAAGAGTAAATTAGTGTTTTTAAAGGAATCCTTGTCATTTTAACATATAGATTAAACTTTGGTTTGTAAGAGTATATTAGTATTTGACCTTAGGAAAAACCTTAAATAGTTTTAACTGATTGTCTCATGTACATATAACCAACTTAGTTACATGCAAACTTGTTGAAATTTGCCCTTTACTTACACAAAGACTTTTTGTAGTGCTTACTTAAACCTTCATGTATTTTATCACACAAAGACTTTTTTATCCAGAAATATTTTCTTTTCCATTCTAAGTATGAATACATTCCCATACTTAGAAACTTTTGTTTTTCTTTCCTATCTGGTGACCCCTTTGTGGTGAAAAAATCCATGCTCCTTCCAAATAGCTGAATATGAGTGAGGAATCAAGAAGGCATATTTGAAGTCTGTGTAGATGTTAACCTGTTTACCTTCGGGTAGAATTAGAGCCCTAAACAGAGCAAAGACTTTGGCCTTTTGGAGAAGTGGTCCCTTCTGGAAGATAATTGGCTTCCAGAAGTGAGGTGGTGGTGACCACTGTGTAAGGGGCTCTACCATGTCCATCTGTACTCAGCACAGAACTGCCATCTACAAAAATGGTTAGGTCAGGTGAGGAGAGTGGGTAATTGAAGAGGTCTTCACAAGGTGAACATAGGGCCTCTAGCACCTGTGGGAGTGGAAGGTATTTATGGCTTAAGAGGTCCTGTAGTTGATGGATGGAAATCACAGTTATTGGTTGGAATAGAGCAAGTTTTAGAGCTTCCTTAGTTAATTCAACTGCTGCAGTCAGTGCTCAGAGACATGGTAGAAACCCATGAATGTTGGAATCAAGCTGCCTGGAGAGATATTCCATCAGTCTGTAGAAAGATCTGGTTGGTTGCACAAGGAGACCAGTGGCAACACCCTGTAAATTAATTAGATGTTTCCAAAAAACACATTTGAGTAATCACACACATGTCAAATCCTTATTTTACCATAAAAGTCAAGATGTCCAATAGGTATATTGAACAGTATTTGTGGTCTCTTTTCTGGTGAAGACAAGTTCTACAAACAAATGATTAATATAAATTAACATTTTTAAACCTGACCACCTGGAGACATGTGAGGTAAGTCATGACATGTTCATAATTTTTGGACACAAAATAGATAACACAATGTACACATAACACAAAAACAAAGGTCTTGTAGTTTTCATAGGTGAGATTTTCATTGCAATGTAACAGATATTTAAAAACTCGAGCTCAACAAAAATAGGGATGATTAAAACATCAATGTTATGAGCTCAAAAAATATAGAATTTAAGAAAAAAAAGACTAGAGTCCTGGAAAAATAATATGGTCCTTAATTATTACTTTGTTGGAGTTCTGGTAAAAGGCTTTTTTGCATCTGTGGGGAGAGTCATGTCCGTTAGGTGGACTTGGTCGGAAATATCTTGTGGTGCCTATTGGATGCAGGCTCATTAGTCTGGGGTGAGAATGGAAGAAAGACATGCTAAGTGAGATCATATGTCTGGGAAAGATATCTAAATTTCTTAATATAAGTAGAGGAGTCAGCAGAGAAAGATCCTAAATGTTTCTCAATCTGGGAAAGATCCTGGAGTGAGACTGGAACTTGGAATCACACAAAGCCTTCTGCACCAGCCACCTTCAGAGGAGAAAGATGCTCTGGGTTAGGTGGTGTGAGGACTCTGAGGAGGAACAGAGGGATGAGCTGCATCTGCAAGAGGAGGGGGCAGGTTTGCAGGAGGAGGACAGGAAGAGGAGGGTGAATTCTGGCCAAATCATGGAGGGGGTGGGGTTTGGGACAGGCTCTGTGAGGAGAATGTGGGTGATGAAACAGGTAGAAGAAAGGGCAGGGTAAGCACCAAATTACAAAAAGAAAAGCTTGCAAATGTTGGTGAGTGCCCTTTGGTGGTCATCTTGAGTTATTATCTAAAACATATTGAGGCCAGGCCATGGTCAAATAAAAAGCTATCTCTTTACAGCTTAAGTCTTGGGGGAGTCCCAGTTTAGTAAAATTATGGTAGAGACAGCCCAAAGGAGTTCTGGGGTCCAATGAGCTACTGGTATTTCCCATTTTCCATCCAAATTTACCCAGATAGATGTACAGAAGGAGAAAAAGGTGTTCCAATTTTAGTTCAGAAAAACAGTGGATGGGCCAAAAGGCAAAATGTCTTTTGACTTTTGGGGATCTAGAATGGAATAAATGGGGGGCTAATGGAAACTGGAGTGTCTCCATAACTACCAGAGCCCAAATGGAATGGACAGGGGGGGTCTGTGGCACACATAATGGACAGATCCATGAAGATTGAATGGTAAAGATTGGAAAGGCAAATGGGAAAACCCCCAGGGAACTTACCCCATCTATTACCAAATAAAGGGAAATGGGATGGAGCAGAATGGAGCAGAACTGAGAAGAATGGAATGGGATCTCCTGGTTCATCTGAGGGAGGGTGTGGACCTCAACCCCAATGGGGGAAAACCTGAAAACCCTTCTGGGTTTTGGCACCAAACATAAGCTCAGGGGCATGGCAAGTGGCCAAATAAAATTGGACAGAAGGCGAAAAAAGAAAACTTCATTGGAATTTGATTCTCAGGTGAAATTTCCAGCCCCCTGGGGTACAGTTCATGTTAGGGAGCCAGAGAAAATCACACATGGCTCTGGCTGCCCAGTGTCTCTATAGGCTGGAATGGGTGGGGGTCGTGCTGAATGACAGGTGGAGGTAAGGGTCAGTGGAGTTTTCCTGCCCATTTTATTGGTCACCATGTGGCATGCTGCCCTTTGCTCTGTTGCTCCTCTTTCCCTCATATAGTCACTCAAATCCTGACCTAATAGTAATCATTATAATTAAAATTCTTTGTGGTGAACATTTTATTTTGCTAAGAAATTATGCCTTGTTTCCCAGGCTGATCTCAAACTCAAGACATCAGTGATCCTCCTGCCTCAACCTCTCAAGTAGCTGAAACTACAAAGTACAGGCTACCATAGCTGGCTTCTCAATAATTTTTAAGAGTATAAAAGGTTTGAGACCTAAATTTTAATAACCATTCCTCTGTTCTTCTGTTTGGCACCTCTCTCTTCACCTTGGTTCTTTCTGTTCTCATTGCCTAGAATGTTCTTGTCTTAGTTAAAATCCTCCCCATTGTTTAAGGGACATTGTACAGTGTACCTCCTCATTCCAGATCACTCTGAAAAGAAGCCTCCCTCAAACCTGTTTCTGACATTCCACGTGGAGCTAATCATCTCTGCAAATCCGACTCTCCACAATTCCAGGTCCCTGGTTCTCTGCATAGAGCTCAGCTACACTCCCATGATAAAATCCCAGGTTCTGGGCTCTCTACAAAGAACTGAGATTTCCTAGTAAATGCTGCTGTCATAGACTCTAGTTTCCTGGCTCACCGTGTGGATCCCAGCATCACTATGATTCCTACCATCAACTGAACCCCAGTTCCTTTTTTCTGAACATAGAGTTCAGAGGCACTGAGTGCCCTCCTTTGAAATAAACTCAGTTACCTGTCTCTCTTGTAGACCCTAGGAGACCTGGAATTCCTTCTATAAATACAAACTCAGCTACAATGCTTTCCACATAAAGATTAGTAGGACAGATAGTCCCACCATACCTGGATAGTCCCTGCAGCTCCCTGGATTCGGAGAAAAACCCCAAAAGTACATCTTGTCATTATAAAAACCATTTTTGGTTCTATGTGTGATACCCAGCATCCCTGAGAGTCCTGCAATCACAGAACCCAATTTCCCTGGCTCTCCACATAGATCTCAGCAGACCTGAGGGTTCTGCCATCATAAAACCCAAAGTACCTGCCTCTGGAAGTACTGTGACTTAGCCTGGGAAGTCTTACCATGATAGAAACCCAGTTCCTTGGCTCTGTGCAAAGAGATGAACATCACTAACATTATGGAATTCCAGTTTTCTGGCTTTCTAGGTGAATTCTTAGGGGGCTTCAAGTATCACAATGAACAAAATCTGAGTTCCTGGCACTCCATATAGAGCTCAATAACCCTTCAACTCTTGTCATCAGTAGAATCCCACCTGGCTCTCCATTGACTCCAGAAACCATGAAGTCTTGAAATCAAAATCACCAGTCTCCCTGGGTGTGGTGGCACATGCCTGTATTCCCAGTGGCACAGGAGGCTGAGGCAGGAGGATCATGCATTCAAAGCTAGTCTCAGCAACTTAACAAGGACCTAAGCAATTCAATGAGACCTGTCTCAAAATATTTCTTAAAAAGGGGCTTGGATGTGGTTCAGTGGTTAAGTACCCCTGGGTTCAATCCCCAGTAGAAAAAAAATATCCACCAGTGTGAGTTCTGCCTTCATGTAACAACTGTAATCTGTCTCTAATAGAATGCAACAAACCATGGAGTCCTTCCGTTAGAGAATCCCAGTTTTCTGGTTCTCAACATAGATTGCAGCAGTGCTAGTTGTCTTGCCATAATAGCCTCAATTCACCTGATCTACATAGTTCTCAGCAATGATGTTAGTTATGCCAACATAGAAATTTCACTGGCACTCCACATAGGGCCCAGCATCACATTGTGTTCTGCCATCATCAAATATAAGTAATTCTTGACATAGAGGACAGCAGCATTATGGAACCTGCCATCAACAGAACCCCAGTTCACTCACTCCATTTACAGGTCAGCAGCCCTGCAAGGACTTCCATTATACAACCGCAGTTCCTTGGTTCTCCATTTATAGACAAGTGGCCTTTCATGTCCTAGTATCAGTATAAACCAAGTTTGCTGGATTTAGACATAGCACTTGTATCTTGCCTTTTGTCGAACCCCTGTTTCCTGTCTTGCACATGGAGCCCGGCAACCCTGAATGTTCTGCCATCATAGAAAACAATTCCCCAGCTGTAGAAAAAAGTTCAGCAATTCTGTGAATTACAGAATCACAGACCCCAGTTCCCTGATTCTTGACATAGGTTCCAGCAGACCTGTGAGTCCTTCCATCAATAGAAACTCAGTTTCCTGGCCATCCTACAAGACCTCAGCAGTCCTGTGGATCCTGGCTTTAGAAACTCCATTTCCACAGAGATCATATTCCTGACTTCCCAACAGCATGAAACCTAGAAAACAGGTAGGCAGCTTCTCAACAAGATTGGTGGAAAAAAGTGGGGAGAGATAATACTAAAATTTAATACTGGACATTCAAAGCATATTGGAGTCTGATGAGATTGGATATAATAAATTAAGAAAGAAAAGCCCACTGCCACAGTTGTAGACAACAGCCAGAGTGTTTCCTCTGTGAGCAAATTGGAGGGGTAAGGGAATTAAGGGAAACCACATTTTTAGGAGGCCTAAGGCATATCTGGGTATGAAGCGTTTAGAGATCAAAGACACTTCCTGATGAAACTGAAAGTCACGCTGTCCAATATCATTGGGCTGGAAGGAAGCCACATCTCTCCCAGCTGTGGAGGACAAAGGAAGGAAGCATTTTGCAGCCATGGTGCAGGGGTCAGCAGTTGGAGGAACTGATTCCTGACAAACCCAAATTTGGCCAAAAATACTGGCCTGGTAAACAGATTGCATGACATACAGTGGGCCTATGTGACCAGAAGACAAATGTGAAGAGGGGTTTTCATAGGAAAATATTGGTCATGGAAACTCACCTTTCTATACCCCTCCCACTCCAATCTAGCTGCTTGCAGGACTGGCTGGGAGACACATATTTGGCCAGGAACATTAAAGGGCAGAAGTGGGAGAGATTTAGTTTGAAAACTCATCCTGAGACAAGAAAATATGGGGTCCACAGGTGACAGAGTGAAGAATAAAAAGAAACAAATACTGAAAATTTATCTCTTTCAAACCAAAATGATAATTATCAAGAAAACAAGTAACAATAAATATTGGGGTGGATGTGAGGGAAAGGGTACACTCATACTTTGTTGGTGGGACTGAAAATTAGTGCACTCTGGAAAGCAGTATGGATATTCCTCAAAATATTAGGAATGAAACAACAATTTGACTCAGTCATCTCACTCCTTGATATGTATATATATATCCTAAAATAAGCATAATGCGGTGACAGAGCCACATCAGTGTTTATAGCAGCAAAATTTACAATAGCTAATCTATGGGTTCAATTAGGTGCCCATCAACAGAACTGCAGTTAAATTACTGTGTGCATTGCTTACATGTACACTGTGACCTGCCATCATAGAACTCCAGTTGCTTGGTTCTCCATGCATGAATCCCTTTGTTTCATTCATCATGAATACTAGTCGTCTTCTCTCCATCTAGAGTCCAGCAGTATAGTGGGTCCTTCCATGGTATAAAGTCAGTTCCCTGGCTTTCCATTTTAAGCCCTTTATTATTTTTAAGACTGGCATCATTGAACCCCATTTCCCTGTGTATCCACAGAGCACTCACCAGCCCTGCATATCCTGCATCAATAGAACACATGTTTTGTGACCCTCCCTTTATATACAAGAAACCCTGAGATTTTTAACCAAAATAGGGCCCATGTTTCCTGGTTCTATCCATTAATGCCAATATCTCTAAGGTTCCTACCTTCATAGAAAAAGGTTCCCTGCTCTCCACATAAAGAACAGCAGACCTGTGAATCTTGCCCTCATTAAACACCAGTTATGTCAATCTTCATGTATAGTTCAGCAGTCCTGTGTGTTCTGATATCACAGAATCCTAGTTTCCTGGCTCTCCACATAGACATGAGCAACTCTGTAGTTGCTGACATTGTAGAAATAAAGTTCTTTGGATCTGCAAGTAGACATTTGCAACCTTGTGAATCCTGCCATCAGAAAACTCCAGTTCCCTGGATTTCTACCTGGAATTCAATAGTTCTGCACATTTCATCATAGAACACCAGTTCTCTGGCTCAACTCATTGAGTTCAGCAGCCCTACTGCTAGCCATTTTAGAAGCCCAGATCACTGTGTAACCACATAGAGCAAATATCTGAGTTCTGTTATCAACAGAAATTCAGTTCTCTGTATTTCCAACAAGAGCACAGCATTTCTGTGATTTTTTCCATCAAAGAAACCCAGATGTCTGGCTTTGGACATATGGAAACCAGTGGTAGACCTACAATCATATAAACCCAGTTGCCTTGCTCTCCACATAGACACCAACTATAAGAACTAATATTATACAATCTCAATTTCCTGACTCTCCACCTAGATCCCAGAATCTCTGTTGGTTCTTCCATCACAGATTTCTGTTCCCTGCACCTATCATAGAACTGAGCAGACCTGCACATCCTTCATCAATATAACCCAAACTACCAGTATCGCCATGTGTTGCCCAGCATGACTAGCATACTTCTATCACTTGAGCCACAGTTCTCTGTATATCCACATAGAGTCCACCATCCCTGGGAGTCTGTTCATCAAAGAAACCAATATCCCTGTCTCTCAAGACAGGTCCCAGAAGTCATTGGTGTCTTGCTATCACAGAACCCAGTTCCCTATTCTCTGCATAGATCTCAGTAGTATTGCAATTTCTACCATCTTATAACACAAGGTACATGTCTGTGCACAAATAGTCTAACAATCCTTCAAATCCTGCCAATGGCAGAATCCCATTGCCCTCAAATTTCACATAGATATCAGCAGCATTGAGATTAAACTCCTGAACTGCTTGCCATCAAAATAATCATAATTCTTGTGATTTACACATATAGTTCAGCCTTCCTGGAATTCATGCCATCATAGAACTCAGTTCCCTGTCTTGCTATGTAAATTCCAGCAGCCCTAGGGTCTTTTATCTTTGAACTCCAGTTAAACTCAGCAGTACTGCACATTCTTCAATCAATAGATTCCCCATTCTCTGTCTCTCCACTAGAGCCCAGCATATAATGGCATATAATGGACTCATATAATGGCAGCTCCCTGAGTCTAGCCTCTGTTAAAATCATGTCATCATAGATTTATTTCATGGCTTGCCACAGAGACACTGGAACTGTGAGTCCTATCATCAATAGAACCCCAGCATATATATCTCTGTGACACTCTGATTTCTGCCATCATAGGACCCAGGACTCTGGTTCTCTACTAGAAGCCCAATATTGTTCCCTGACCTAGGATCACAGAATCTCAGTTCTTTGGCTCTCTCCAAAAAGCCCAGAACCCCTGTGACTGATGCTGTTATAGAAATTATGTAGTCTAACATTTCTGCACATCCTGTAAACAATAAAACACCAGTTCCCTGTTTTCACCTAAGCTCATCAGTGCTGGGAATTTTACAGAGAATTCAATGATCACAGAGCCCCATTTCCATGAATCTTCATGTAGATTCCAGCAACCAAACATATTCTTCCATCAACAGAACCCTTGTTTCCTGGCTTCCTATGTACAGTTTAATAGCCCTCTGAATCCTACTTTAGAACTTCAGTTTTGTGAATCTCCATGTAGAGCACTTTAGTTCTTTGAGTTCTGCCATCAATATTTTCCAAAGTTCATGACTCTCCAAATAGACACAAACAGCATTTTGAGTACAGATAACAACATAAACCCAGTTCCCTGACTGTCCACATGTAGTCCAGGAGCACTGTTTATTCTACAACTGAGGAAACATGTTACCTAGCTCACCATTTAGAATCCAGGAAGTATGAACATCTTGTGCCATCAACAGCACCCCACATCCCTGATTCTCCACATGGGGCTCAGCATCTTTCAGTATTTTGCCATCATACACTCATTAGGTGGGTTTCCATGTGAAGTCCTGCAAGTCTGTGAGTCCTTCACTAAATAGAACCCCTATTGCTTGGCTCTCCACATAGAGTTCAGTAATTCTACAAGACCTTCCCTCATAGAGCTCAAATTCCCTAACTCCCCACATAAAGCCCAGCAGTCCTCTGTGTCCTGCCATCACAGTTTCTAGTTCCATAGCTCTATGTATAGAGAAAAGAAATTCTATGAGACTTGTTATTATATAATCCTACTTTCCTTGCTACCCACATAAATCCAAACAGCCCTCTAAGTCTTGCCATTAAGGAACTCTAGTTTCCTGACTACAAATTTAGCCCTCAATCCTGCAATTTCTGCAGCTCAACAGTCTTGCTATCTGTGCCATCATAGAAGATTAGTACCCTGTCTCTCCATGTAATCCTAGTGGCCCAGCAAATAGTTCTGAAAATGTAATACCTGTTCCCTTGCTCTGCATGTATAACCTAGAAAATCTGACTGGAATTTCATCAAAAACAATCCAAGTTTTGTGACTCTTCATGTACTTTGTAGAAAATTTGAGAGACTTACCACCACAGAATTATTTTTCCTTGGCTCTGCAGGTAGAACTCAGCAGCGTCATGAACCCTGACATTAGAGAAAATTAGTTGCCTGGTTCTCCACATAGAGCCAAGATTTTCCAAGAGAACCCCAAGCATAGAAGCCCAGCACTCTAGTTTCCCAGATGAAGCCCATTAGAACTGTTGTTATCAATGCTATCACAGAATCACTGTTCCCTGTATTTACACATAAAAGCAAGTAACACTGTTCCACCATCATAAAATAACAGTTCACATGCTCTTCTCCTAGAGTCCAGTACACCTTAGTGTCTTATCATTACAGAAATCCACTTTCCTAGCTCACCAAATGAAATCAGCTGTTCAGAATATCCTGCCTTCATAGATCCCAGTTCTGTGGTTCCCCATATAGACATGAGAGACCTTGCAAATACTGAACATAGAACAAAATTTCCCTTAATCTCCTTGTAGACCTGTCAAACCTGCCCATATTTCCAAGAATAGAAACTCATTTCCCCATCTCCCCTTGTAGATATCAGCATCTCTGGGAGTTTTGTCATCAGAGCCCCATTCCCTGGTTTTTCCCACAAAGCCCAGCATCCAGGTTTCCTCCATTCATTACAATCCCAGTTACTATGCTCACCAGAATTCAGCAATTCTGTCCAGCAGTCCTAGGATTTCTGCTATCATGGAAACTCTGCTCCTATTTCTCCACTTTGATCTCAGCATTGCCATGCATCCTGACATGAATAGATCCCTGGGTTCCTTGTTTGAGTATATAGTCCAGCAACATTGTTACTCTTGGCACCATAGAAACACAGTTCCCTGGCTCTCCACATGGAACCCAGCAATCCTGCAAATCATGCCATCATAGAACCTCATTCCCTTGCTATCCAGGTGGATTCCTGCAGCTGCTTGTCCTACCATCAATAGAACCCCAGTTTCCTGACTCTACTCTGTGTGGCCTGCATCACAGTGCCCCTGGTTTATACTTAATGACCCTCAACCCTGCGAATCCTATGATCATAGACTTCCAGTTTCTTGGACTTTCATGTGCAGTCCAATGCCCTGAGATTCCTAGTATATAGAATTCCAGTTCACTGTCTCTCCCATTGGAGCCAACAACTCTGGGTATCTTGCCATCATAGATGCCAGATCCATGATGGTTGTATAGCTCACTAGTCACATGAGTCCTGTTAACGTAGAAACTCAATTTCTTTGCATGCCACAAAGACTCCTGCAACCCAGGCACTCCTGACATTATAGAATCCAGGTCCTGGAATCTCTAATATGTCCCAGTGACACTGGGAGTTCTCTCATCAGAGAAATCCATTTCTCTGCCTATCCATATAGAATACACCTGAACAACTATTCCAGTACTATAGAAGCTTAGTTTCCCATCCATCCATATACAGTTCAACAGTTCTGGGTGCCCTGCCAACATAGAAGCCCAGTACCCATGTTCTCAATGTAGAGTTCGGCACCCCTGAATATTCTGCAATCATATGACCCTTTTTAGACTTGCCACCTAAGAAAAGCAGCCCAGAAAATCATGCATCAAAGAACCACAGCTTTCTGGATCTCACATAGAATGCAAGTGTTCAATGAGTCCTGGCATCACAGAAACTTAGATGCTTGACTCTCCATATAAAGCCAAGAAGTCATGAGTGTGCTTCCATTACATAGTAACCCAGTTCCATAGCACTATACTAACATTCCTGTGGTTCAGGAAGTCATGATGTCATAGACTCAGTTTATTAGCATTCAACATAGATCCATGCAGGACTGGGAGTCCTCAATCATATTCTGTGACTTTCTGAAGTGCTCAGCAGACTGGAAATTTCTGTCATTATAGAAGATCAGTTATATGAAATGTAGACAGAGCCCAGAATTCTGCACATTCTTCCATCAACAGAACCGCTGTTTCATAGAAGCATATTAGCCTTAGGTAATATATGGCTTAATGTAGAACATATTAGCCTTAGGTAAGCTATGATCATAAACTCCAGTTCCCTATTCTCATAGAACTTACCTCCAATGTATGTACTACCTTCATAAAGCCCAGTTCTCTTGAATTTCATGAAAACCCTGCAATACTGTTGGTCCTGCCATCTTCCACTCCAGTTCCTAGGCTGACCAGGTAAAGCCAAGCAGTCATGGGAGTAGTTTCATCATAGAAACCCAGATCTCTTCTTCCCCATGAAAATCACAGAAGCCTAGAGTATTCTGCCATATAAAGATGCAGTTTTCTGTGTCTTTATATAGATCCAGTCAATTGTATGTACTGCCATTATAAAGACACAACTGTAGGCTGTCTTCATAGATTTCTGCAACTTTGGGGGCACCTGACATAATAGAATCCAAATTTCCTGCTCTCCATGTAAGGCATAGCTACCCTGTGTGCCCTTCAATCAAAGAAACCTATTACTCTAGCTCTCAGTACAGAACCTAATAGAGCTGGGTGTCCTGTCATCATAGAACATCATTCCATGGCTATCCACATAGACATCAGCAGTTCTACAATTCCTGTCATGATAGAATTTCAATGCCCTGGTTACTCAGTTTGGGCTAAGCTTCATGTGAATACTGCCACCATATGAATTTAGCTTTCTCTCTCTCAATTTAGAACTCAATATTGTGACATTTTGCTATCCATTGAATGTAATATTCCTGGCTCTCCACCAAGAGCTCTGATTATCACAAGTTCTGCAACCTTAGAATCCTAGTTTCCTGGTCTTGATCATAGGTGCCAGCCACTCTGGCAGTCCTGCCAACATAGAAACAAAGTTTCTTTGCTCTCCACAAAGAAATCAAAAGCCCTGCAGGTCCTGACACCATGGAGTCTAATTTCCCTGGATCTCCAAGTAGATTCTTGAGTCTTTCTAGTAATATCAATAGAGAACACCATTTACATGACTTTCAATGTGGAGCAGAGCAATACTGAGTATACCACCATGAATAGAACTCAAGTTCCCTGATTCTCAATGTGGAGTCCAGGAACCCTGGTGGATTGACCATTATAGAAACTAAGATCCCAGGTTCTCCACATAGATCACCGGAGTCTTGGTGTTCTTGCCATCATAGAACCAAGTTCCACATAGAGCTCAGTTGAATTGTGAATTCTGTTACCATAAAATCTCAGTTCCATTGATCTCCACATAGAACCCAGTAACTTTACAAATCTTGTCAGCAATGAAATCTCGCTTTACTCTTAATTCACATACAGCCCAGCAGCTCTAGGTTTGCTGTAACCAAAGAAATGTAATTCTCTGTCTCTGCACATAGAGCCCATCAGCTCTGAGTGTCCTTTCATCAATACAATCTATTTTCTTGTTTTCTTGAAGTACCCAAAAGTCCTGTCATCATATGGCCCCAGTCCCTTAGGACTTCCACGTAAATTCCTGCAGACTTGAGAGTACTGAAAACGTTTTTTTTTTAAAGTTTGCTTGCTATACCCATGGAGAACAGCATTTCTGAGAGTAATGCAATCATAGAAAACAAGTTTCCTTCTATTCAGACCTGAGGAACTGTGAATTCTGACATAATAGAAGACCATTTCTCTGGGTCTCCAAGTACAGTCAAGATGATATGGGATGCCAGTCTTTATCCAACCTGTATTCCTGGCTCTCTACATATATCACAGCAGCTCTCAGGTTTATGCCATCATAGAAAACATTTTCTTATTCTCTACATAGAGCTCAGTTGTCCTGAGAGCTCTGCTATCATAGAACAACAGTTTTGTAGCTCTCAAGGTAGAGTCCAGGAGCCCTGTGCATCTTACCATAAATGTAAAACCTCATTTTTGTTTGGTTGGTTCTTCATGTACAGCTCAAACACACTGGGAATTCTACCATCAATAGAATTCCATTCCTTTGTTCTCCACATGGACCACAAAAGCACTGTGAATCCTGCCAACATTAAATCAAGATCTCCCAATCTTCACCACAATAGGCCAGAAAACATGTAAATCCTGTCATAATAGAACCCCATTTCCCTAGGACACATAAATCCCAGCAACTCTGTGAGTTTCACCATTATAGAGTGTCAAATCTCTTGCTATACAAATAGAGACCAGTAGCTGAGAGTCCTGTGATCATAGAACTTCAATTTCTTGGCACTCCACAGAATTTTGCAGCATGGAGAGTCCTGCAATCATTACTCCAGGTCCTTGACTCTCCAAATAAGACCCTGAAGTCTTGAAAGTCCTGCTCTTTCAGATCCTCTTTTCTCTTGCTCTCCATGAAAATTCCAACATTCCTGTCAGTTTTGTCACTACAGAAACCCATTTGCTGATTCTCCTCAGAACCCAAGTAGCTTTGGGTGTCCTGTTATCAAAGAACACCAGTTCTGACTCTCCACATAAAGTCAGACAACTTTGGGTATCATTACACCATAAAATACAATTTACCAGGCCTCCATGAAGAGCCATGCAGTTCTGGGAGTCATGCCTTAATTTAAAACCCATTACCTGTCAGGGGTGAAACGTGGTCCTTAGTTGCAGAATTCAAGTATACACCTGGTTTCATCAATCTCACTAACCCTAGCCCTATCCATAATCCTAAAGTTACTCAGAATCCTCAGGGTAATAGGGCAAGAATGTAGCATTCAGCTTCCACAGATCTCTTGACAGAGATATGTGAGTAAAATCAAGGACTACATCACAGACAATTCTTAGGGTGAAGAAGCTCCCAGAATTCCCCAAGGTGTGACAGTCAAATCCTAACGTTAACTCTAATTCTGAGAGTCTTAATGAACTTCAGCATTTTCCTGGCTCTTCATGAGGGATCCTGGGAGCTTCAATATCCTTAGGATTCTATGTCATTTAGTTCAGAATTTTGCCCACTTATGGGAAATGATGGAAGTTTTTGTCCCTGGGCACTCTGGGTAATGTAGTCTGCATTTTTCTCACTCATAGGGTGAGGAGGAAAGTGCTTCTGAAAGCTTCTGCCCCTGAGGACTGAGGGTAATGTATTCCACTGTTTCTCTGGTTCTCTGTAGGGGAACTGGGATTTTTTGCCACCTCAGGCTTGTGAATAATTTAGTGCCATGTTTCACCAGCTCACAGGAGGTGGGGAGTGCCTATGGTTTCCATCTCCCCTCCCAAGATATATGGGTAATGTAGTCACACATTATTATTGCTGGGGGGGTAGCATTCCTATGAGCTTCCTATGTAGCCATGTTTTGCCAGTTCTCTATGGGGGACCCTGGGAGCTTCCTCCTCCTTAGGATTGTGGGTGATGTGGTCCCACATTTTTTACAGCTCACAGTGGGGAGTACTCATGTGAACTGCTGCACCTGAGAATTATGGGTGATGTAGTTCAGCGTTTTGCCCACATAACCTCTGCCATATGTTCTTGTAAGCTACAGGCTGCATGCTTCCCAGGCACCCTGAAAATCCCTAGTACTATTGTCCAGTGACTACTCATGCAGCTTGAACCACAGAGGACTATTGGAGGTGCAATCTTCACATTTTCTCTCAGGTATGCTCAGGTATTCTGAGCAGTTTAGTGCAGTATTCTACCCATACAGCCCACACAATGGAGGGTCATGGGGGCTCCAGGCTGCACATTCCCCTGGGTAAGCTCAGGAACTCTAGTCAGTTCAGTCCAGTACACATTGGAGAGATCTCTTGGAGCTTCAGGCATCAAGGTTCATGGTTAGGGTAGTCTATTGTTATGCCCATGCATCCCTCACCCCAGAGACTGGGAGCTGTATGTCACATGGATACCCAGGGACATAGAGATTTGTCCTAGGGCAGTCACATCCTGATGCTCAACCTTCACCATGTAGACCTTTGGAAGCTTCATGCCATGTGCTTTGCCCTGGTATCCCAAGAATTCTGGGTACTGCAGCTGAGTGACTGCCCAGTCTTCTCCACAAAGGACTGTGGGAGATGAAGCGGTATGTTTGCACCCCAGGGATTCTGGGCAGTGTATTCTGGCACAGTCATCACCACAGTGGCTTCTGGGAATTGTCAGACAGCATACTCCATTGGGTGTAGAATTACCCAGAAATTCCTGGTAGTGTTAATAAAACTCATAGTCACATAGTGGAAAGATCTCTTCGATACAGCCACAATATTATTATCAATTGATAAATAAACTTCTCAATACTTTTCAAGTATTTTAACACCAAAAAAGTCCACCATAAAAATAAATAAAACTGGGAGATTCAAGATGGCAGATTAGAGGGAGGTTGCATTTTTTGTCTCTCCATAACTCAGGTTTCAAGCAGAGAATATCTGTTTTTGGTGAGGCAGTCTTTGCTGTTTATTGATCCCCTGCTTTTTAGCTCATTTGTCCACTGCAATCACCTGCAGTCTGTCAGCATATTTACTACTTTTTGAGTGCAGATTACTAACTGACTGGTGCCTATCATCCACCATTTGCACATTTGCCTGCCTCTTGCCTGCCAATCACCTGCCTTTCACCTACTCATCACCCACCACCTGAGGTCCAGTTGCTGATCATTCACCAATAACCTGCAGACTGCAGAGTGCCAGTGGATCACCAGCTGCCTGCTGTGGCCTGGAAGTCCACTGTCACAGTACCTGCAGGTTTGGTAACACGTGGCTTCCACAATTTTGAGACAACAGCCAGAACCTGCAGAACCCCCAGCCAGAGTCCTGTCTCCAGAACCACTCAGCCTGAGCAACTGCACCCTGACTCCAGGAACCCCAGCTGACCACACCCACAACCGAAGCTGCAGCTCCCATTTGCAGACACTTTGGAAGCCAGTGCAGCCATTTTGGATTATCCTGGAAGCAGAAGTTTCTATCTAAACGGGGCAAATCCAATCCTGAGACACCTGTTGGAGACTTGAAACTCATTGTCAGGTACCTCTCATGCATCAGGCTACTGAAGACTAGGAGGTTTGAATAGTATATGACTATTATAGTGTAGTTTTCCCCCTTTTTGAAAATTTGTTTTTATTTATTTACTTTTCTTGCTCTATTTTCTTTTGTTTACCTGTTTCCTTATTCTCTTTCTCCCTTTTCTCATGCTAACAACTAACTTATTTTGATTACACTTTCACTCTATGATTTAGAACTTCTATATACTCTTTTCCTATCCCACTAACAGTTACATCCTACACCTTTCCTCATCCTCTTTGTCCTCCATTAGAAACTGCAGACCTTAGTTCAAATCTATTTGTTATATTGTAAATAATAATTAAATTCATCCTCTCTGTTTATTATTGTTAACATCTTCTTAGGAGCTATTTGGTTTAGGGGTGCATATTGTCTGCACTAGGCACTGCTAATGTTGATCTCCCCCTTAAAACTCATTCTCAACCCATACCCCCTGGTTGCCCTTAGTACATTTAAGAGTCCCTCTGCCTCACCCCAAACCTCAAACCAAATGACACTTTAGATACCAAAATTTTAGGGATCTTTATTAATTTCCGAGAGCACTCAGGGAAATGAAAAGATTTCCCTACATTATCTTTGCTTTTCCTGCAAACCTGAACTTTCTCTCTTCTTCCTCCCTCTCTCTGCCTTTCTCTCATACTACTTTCTCTTTCTCATGCTCTCATGCTATTTTACTAAAATAATTAATGGCCATTATCACTTTTTCTTCAAGGATTCTTGTTTGGTTTTTCTTAAATGATTTATTTCTCAAGTTCACAATTTGATCCTACTCTTGCTTTGTTTTTCTTAAATGCTATGTTCTTTGAGTGCACAATTTTGATCCCATATAATTAGGTTCATGCTGTTTTGATCAGTTCTATTTTTATTCAACTCGAGTTATTTTTTAACATGTTACATTTCAATGGAAATTCTCCTACAAAAACTACAAGGCCTTTGCTTTTGTGTTATATGTATATGTTGTCTGTTACCATGTTGTCTGTCTATATATGCATCCAAATATATTGCTTATGAATCAAAATAAAAAAGTAAATTGACATATCTTTAATTCACATGATTTAAAAAGGGTCATTTAAGATTGGATAAATAAATGAAGGTGAAATGTCTTTGAAATTACTTAAAAGTCTCCAGGTGGTCAAATTAATGAAATGTTGATGTCTATAAAATGTCTAATATCAATTGCTTCTAGGACTTTTCTTCCAAAGCAAAGAGACAGCAGATACTGTTAAATACACTTGTCTGATATCTTTATTTTTAATTAGATTTGACATGTTTGTTAGAGACATGTGATTAATTTATAAATTTAAAATGCTTACTCTAAAATATTTCTTTGTGTCATCACTAAAAACAAGGTTACTAAACCTTCATTCCTAACAGGTATAATTCTATATACAAAAGGATCCAAATGTTTCAACTATGTTTCAATCAGAGTACTTTACATAACAAAATATTTCATCTTAATTTATCTAAGTTCAGAAATTTCATGAGTTGTTTCAGAATGTGAACAAAAAAAGGGTTCTATGTACAAAAATATATTTAGTACAAGGGGAAAAAGATATTTTTCTTTAGTATCAAGTACCTAGTAAGAAAAGAGCACATTCCCATAAAGCCTTAAGGCTTTCCTGACTCTCCTCTGAGAATCCAAATGGATATGTTGTGCACAAGTTCATCAAGAATTTAAACTTAAGCTAACTTTAGTATGTCACTTCAAACATGAAGTCAAACTTAATTCTCTTTTTCTGTCTTTTAAATGTAAACCATGTAGAAGTTACTGTTGCTCTAATTACAGAAATTTTTTTTCCCAAAACATAGCTCTTCTGGGAAATCATTACACATTTACTCAAAGACAGTTACTTTGGATTAGGCAGAGGGAGAAGAAAATGTTTCTTCATAGGAAGGTCTTTCTGTGATGAAACCCGGGATGGGATTCATAGTCATTGCCAGCTGGCTCTCCCCTCATGGGGATCTGAACCACCTTGACAATGCCTCCTCCTTCCTGGTCAATATCCACCATAGGATGTTTCTGCTTCTTGCCATTATTAACATCCTCATCCACCACAGAATTTGACTCTGGATGGTCTTCCCTCTATTGGTGGAGAGTTCTCAGAGCTCTTCTAGGTGGCCCTGAATTCTCTCTCTCTCTGAAAATCCCAGTGATCGGTCAGGGTCTCCCTCTGCTTTGGCCACAGACCTGTCAGGGATGGTGACAACCCTCACATATGGTCTGCACCAAAGTGGGAAATCAAAAAAGTAGTGAGAATGCCCCTTCTTCTCCTGTTTCCCTTCTCTGGGCTCCTGAGAACTATTAGCCATGGGCTCTGCCAAATCTATAATTCTCTGTGACCCTCCCAATCCCCTGGCTTTCTCCTCAAAAACAATCAACCTCTCCATTTGACTCCAGATCTCAAACCTTGCTGGCTCATTTTCCATTGCTACACAGTCTTACCCCAATATAAGTTACACTCCTCTTGGATACAACTTCTGTCACCACAGCAGCAAGCAGGTAAAGATTCCCTATTTTAAAATCCTCTCTTCTCTTCACTCTCACCCCTCTTTGTGTCAATAAGAATAGTATTGGTGATTCATTTATATCATTTAATGTTCTATAGCAGGACCTGTTAGAGCCTGATTTATTTAAAGGTTAATATCCTGAAACATGAAAGCATTTTGCAACTTTGCCACACAAAATGAAAATTAAAAGCTCTCTCAGCCATACCTTGATTTATGTTTTCTATGTAATGTCATTGTGTTAACTAACCTTCACATAGACTCAAAACAATATGTGTAAACTTCTTAAAATAACATTTGAGAAAGAGGCAAAAATAAACTTCAGAACTAGAACACTTTACCTAAGATTTGTAAAGAGCCCTGCCTTACCTGAGATAAGGCTCTGCCTCCCACCCTGCTGCATGTCAGAATGGCACAAAAATAAACCAGACATCAGCGTGTTTAAAGTTATATTAAAAATATTGTTTTTTGTTTTAAAATTACTGTGATTTCAAGAAGGGGATATAATGTATACTTCATCCAAAATTCAAGACAACTATTATGCAAACTAAATATTTTACTCTTGTTAATTCCATTTTTTATTTTCCCTGTAAATTCTCTAACTGTTGCCTGATTAATGTTTTGTAGAATTACTACTTCAAGAATAAATGACCTAATTAATTTGAGATAATGAGGCATCACCTATAGAACAGATAATATAGACCCAAATTAAATAAAAGGGGGTATATAACTGTAAATTCATAAACATTAAATTTAAAGCCTAGTACTCTTACTTTATGACTGGTGAGACTGGCTTGCTTGATGTTTAAGATCAAACTTAGAGAATGAGATTAAAATACAGGGGCCTAGAAAATCAGTATCTGTCTCCTGCCCTCTGAGTCAGCCTGAACATAGGGAATGCGAAAGCTTCTCTAAGGAGCTTTGCAACTCTGGGCCACACAATCTCCCAATCAGGGAGATTAATGAGACCACTAGAGGATGAGAAGCTAATCAGAGTGAAGAACTGCAAGAGAGCTTCTCACACTAAATGCAAAATTGACATTTCTTCTCCTTGGATGTATAATTCTCCCACATGGAGCAAATACCCTATTCTAATAAAATCATTTTTCTCCCCATCTAGTACATACCCAAGATTATTTTGTTTTTTTTTTTTAATTTTATAAAATTTACAAAGCCACTTTACTTTGAAGCCTATGAAGTTTTCACCTAACCAACTGGACTCAAAATACTGACATTTAAGACATCCAATAAATTGAACCAATAAATTTGAAATGATGTAGGAACATTAAAATTCAGAAAGTAAAATTTTCCAAACTAATTTGTGAAAATCTGTAACTGTCATTAAATCATTCTTAAGTTCCCTGATTAGGTCATATAAGCAATGTGTCATAAACATCAAATGAGGAACACATATTATAAGTTATTCCATAGGTAACAAGCAAATACAAAAGACAAAATTGGCATGGCAAGATTTTATATCAGAAAGCATGTATTTTGAAGAAATTAGTGCAGTGTATATCAAAGAGATTTTTAAAGACATTTGAGGTTTGTAGTGTTAAATGTCCCTTTTCTTCTAAAGAGAGGCACAAGCAAACACATTAATTCACATGCACACACAGACATAATTACTATTGCCATAGTACTTGAGTGTATTTACTAATTTTTTATTTGTTATAAACAACTATATTCTCAGGGATATACTACCTGCACTAGCTGATATCTGGAAGTTACTTCATTTCTATCATATCAACTAATAATTCACAGCAAATTATAAGCAACTGTTAGATTCTCTATAAACAGAAATTCTCTGATAAGTCTCATATTCACAAATAAATTGAGCATAATGAGTTGCTCACCTTATCACGTCAACATTTTTCTAAATAATAAGCATTTTGCTGATATGTAAGGCATGTATGTTAGAGGGTTTTCTACAGATACTATATGCACTTGGTTTTGAAAGTATGATTTTTTTTCATTTCTTGGCATGCACAGGACTTCTCCTGAATACTAAATCTGTGGAAATTTGTAAGGTGTGATCTTTCATTAAAAGCATTGTCACATTTCCTATATTTGGAGGGTTCAATCACTACTACACTATCATTGATACTTTTTAAAATGTAGAGCTTTGAGTATAAATTTTGGCACATTTTTTTTTTTTTACAATGGTCTTCTTTACAATATAAATTCTCTGGTGATCATGAGGTGTGATCTCATAATAAGTGCTTCTAACACACTTGTCAGGATTTTTTCAAGCATGAAGTCTCTGTGTCAAATAAAACTTGATTCTTGATTTAAAACTTTGCCACATTCTCATTTATATGGCTTTTCTTCAGTATGAATTCTCTGGTGTGATGCAAGTGTTGATCTTAAAAAAAAAAGATTTGCCACATTCTTTACACTTGTAGGACTTTTCTCCAGTATAAATTCTCTGGTGATAAGAAAGGCCTGAAGTTTGACCAAAAGTTTGGCCACATTCTTTACATTTGTAGGGCTTCCCTCCAGTATGAGTTCTCTGATGTTGAATAAGATGTGATCTTCTAATAAAAGCTTTGCCACATTCTTTACATTTGTAGGGCTTCTCTCCAGTATGAATTCTCTGGTGATAAGAAAGCCTTGAAATTTGACTAAAAACTTTTCCACATTCTTCATATTTGTAGGGCTTTTCTCCAGTATGAGTTTTCTGATGGTAAGAAAGGCCTGAAGTTTCACTAAAAGCTTTGCCACATTCTTTACATTTGTAGGGCTTCTTTCTTATATGAGTTCTCTGGTGTTGAGTAAGATATGATCTTCTAAAAAAAGCTTTGCCACATTCTTTACACTTGTAGGACTTCTCTCCAGTATGAATTCTCTTGTGTTGGGCAAGGTGTGATCTTTGAATAAAATCATTGCCACCTTCTTCACATGTGTGTATCACTCTCGAGTATGACATATCTGTTGTTGAGTAAGTGATGTATTATTAAAAGCTTTGCCACACTCTTTACATTTGTACAGTTTCTCTCCAGTATGGATTCTCTGGTGAATAATAAGGGTTGAGCTTTCATTCCACACTTTGCCACATTCCTTGCATTTGCAAGGATTTTCTCCAGTATAAATACTGTAGCATTTAAAAAGGATTGAACAACACTTAAAGACTTTGACACATTTCTTACATTTATCTGGGCTTTTTTCATAGTGAATCGTATAGTGTTTAGTTAGGTTGGATGTTGAAGTAAAACAGTTGTCACACTCTTTACATATGTAGGGATTATCATCACTATGATGAAGGATTGAGGAACCTTTAACGGTATTGACATTCTTTAAATATGTAGGACTTCCGTCCAGTATGAATTCTCTGGTGCTCAGTAAAGCTTGTAATTTTATTTAAAGTTATTTCACATTCCTTGTATCTGTAATTCTCTTCTTTGATATGAAAGCCTGCCTGGATAAATTTTGTGCATTGATTAAAAACTTTCTCAATAAATAATAAAACTTTCTTTTATTATCTTTGTAAAGTTTCTTCTTTAAATGATCACTGTGACATTTTCTAGGATTTAAAAAAGGATTAAAATTTTATGAGTTTCACAGAATTTATAGTTTTACACCAAAATAAATATAATGGTAATTACTTAGCCTAGAGGCCTGTCTCCAGGTCTTGAATGATTTATCATAAATATAGAGGTCTTTCCAAGTATCTATATCTGACTTTAGATTAAGCAATAATAGGTAAGTACAAATATTCCCAAATTCATAAAAATTCTACGCTTTTACACAAGGATAAACTTGTCATTGGAAACTTTTTGTAAAATAACAATCAGATTGGTCACAGTCAGAAATGTGTTCTTTATTTTTTAGTCTCTTGTATAGAGAAATATTTGAGTGAATTTTCAACTTGTTGTTCAATTTTAAAATATTCAGGTTACTAACTATAGCTCGGGATAGTCTCCAGAACAATATTCCATTTTTGTTCCTGAGGAAGGATATAACTTCAAAAATGCTGTGTAGATATATTTAAAAGTACAATTAGGTCCTCACAATGACTGGCATAAATTAAGCAGTCTTGATTTTGTGTAATAATATAACCTCATGACAGTGTAATTTTCATTATAAATTATCATCATGCATGTTATGATAATTAAGACAAACTTCTGACCTTCACGCTCTTCTACAATTTTCTATCCCATGTTTAAAAGTAAATTTTTAATGTCATACATTTTGTACCTTCCCTTTGTTGTGTTTTTGAATAAATATGTTATTCCCTGCTCTGCTGAAAATTCTTGGATTTGATGAAAGAAATCAAAATAAAAATTATTCTACCTACTGTACAGTGGTGAAAATAATTTGCAAATATATAAAATTGTATTGAGGTGGGGAAAGTAGCCAGAAAGCAGTATAATCCAAGGACACTCTTATTCCAGAAATATATGAACTTCACAATAACCTGAAAGTACATGGAAGGGAATGCAGAAAAGAAAAAGAGAAATCGAGGCAGAACTCATGGGCCAGTGATGCTTCATTCAGCACCAGTGGGACACATCATTGGAGACAAAATGGCTGCAGGTCACCACAAGGGAGGGTCTGGGTTTTATATGCAGCCTTAGCAGAGTCAGAGATGGGAGAAGTTACTTACTTTTGGCAGATGCCTTTGGAAGAGGGGGGTAGGGCCAGAGCATGGGATGATTTTTGATGGTGGGATTACTTAGGGCAGGGTGTAAGGACAGGTAGATAACCACGTCATTGAAAACTGACAAGACTGTGAGAACTTCTAAAACCATCTTGCAATTTTAAGGTACCACTGATGAACACAACACTCAAAGTGTGACTAATGTAACCACAACAGTGTCAAATTACAGCTTCTCAGTTCAACTTTTTCAGATTCCACATGTGACTCAGATGTTGCAGGAAATGACTTTCTTCCCTATTTTTTTTTTCTTTCTTCCTTGGAAGGGGCTACCTGGAATTGAACATAAGGATGTTTTATCACAACTACATCAACAGATCTTTGTTTATACTTTTTAAGTGTTTTGAAACACAATGTCACGAAGATGCCAAAAACTCATTTCAAACTTGCAATCCTACTTAATGTTTCAGTCTCCCAATTGTCTGGAATTGCAATTAGGTATCATTGCACCTGATTTATTTTTACTTAGCAACTTGCAAACATTTTCCAAAATGACTATAATTGTCTATTGTGAAGAGACTAAGTGAAAAAAATCTCAATGAAAATGAAAACACACACCAAAAAATGGGAAAATATGACTCAAGCAGTCGAATAACACTAGAAATTGAGAGTTAGGAAACTGAGAGGTGTGAATTATCTAAGGAATGCCAAATAATCACTTCAGAGATGTTCAATAAGTTAACAATGAAGAAAACAGAATGAAACTCAGAAAGAAAATTAGCAACAGGAAAAGGAGAATTGCATATTGGAAATAGTCTTCAAAATATTTTGTGTTTTTTTTTTTTTTTTCTTATTTGGAAGTAGAACTTAATTTATTTTTCAATTTTGGAAGAACTAAAATATAAATATTAACTGTGAGCCTTATAAAGGAATATCTGATAAATTAGAAATGTGAGAAGAAAAAGATTTCAAATATTAAATACTCAGTTGAAAGATTCAAGGTAAAGCATTTATCAAAGAAAGTTTAAAATTTTTCAAGAAGGACTGGAGATGTAGTTCAGTTGGTAGAGTGCTTGCCTCATAAGCAGAAGGCCCTGGGTTCAATCCCCAGCACTGCAAAAAAAATTAAAAATCTTCAAGAAAAAAATTTTGATGTAACTAAGAAAAAGAGAGATGTCATCTATAAAGATACTTCTATACGGTTAATAGTTGATTCTTAGCAGAAGCCTTCCAGGCAGGAATTGAAGCATGTAGTAATGAGTGGTGAAAGAAAAAGAAAACATTATCTCTGAAAATGTGTACAAGGAATAAAGCAGCTGTGACATCAATTACAAAACATTGACAATACATGTAAAGATGGATTTTTATAAGAATCCAAAGTTCAGTTTAAAATACAGTACAAACTAAATACTTTTATTTTTTAAATTTTCTTTTTAGTTATACATGACAATGAACTCTATCATTCTTATGGTTGTATAAGATGTGAAGTTATACTAGTCATGCATTCATATATGAACATAGGAAAATTATGTCTGAACCATTCTACTGTCTTTTAAGTATATTTATATAATCACAAAATAATGACAAAACAGACATAGAATACAAAATGTGGGGGCACCTGGCTCTCCTTGCAGTGCTTGACAGATTTCCACTGAGGATGATTGCAAAGACTCATCCTAAAAGGACTGCATGACAGATGTATGCCTCCCTAGCTTGGATGTTATTCTGTGGAGTTTTGCTAATAATATATTACTCACTTCAGTCTGGGGATCTTGCTAGAAGTGATGGGAATAATTCTTCAAATTTCCAGAACAACATCATGGAGACAAAACACATGTTGAAACCCTAATGTTTTTATATGTTAAAAATCAAACACTGCATTTACTGGCACAGGCAGAACCTGTTGGGGCACAGAAACTTATAGATAACAATGTTTCCCCAAGTTCTAAGCACAAAGCACCTCCCACAGTAGCTACTAGATATGGACCAGCTTATTTTATCAATGGCAAGCCCTGGTGATTAGGTAAGAATAATCTGTAAGGTTACTGTTTTTTCATAATCTTTCAGTAAAAACAATTTCTGTCTATGGTTTGGAAACTTCTTTGATTTTATTAGTCACAAGCCTGTCATCAAAGCCTGAAGAAAAATGTATATAAACACAGTCTTCCCCAGAATAAAGTGGGAATGATTGCACCAGAACTACAGTCTGTGTCTTTTATTCTCCATCCATTGCCCACACTGTCTCCTCGGGCCCCGTTACTAGTGTGGAACCATGGACTCCTACTAGGGCTGGACCCCGGCAACAAAAGGAAATAGGAATCAAATCATCACCATAAAAATCTATGAACCACATATTAAAGCAGTTTTTTATAAAATGATAAACTACAAGAAATAAAAAAATAACTTGCAGAATTACAGTAATAAGTTCTTCCTTATCAGCAATTTAAGTTCAAATGAACTCTTATGAAATGCTAATCAGGATACATAATGCGACTAACAAGATTAAACATAAAATTATGTAACTCTACCAGATCTAAATCTACAAAATACTACCTTTAAAAGAAGACTAAAAGCAAAAGGATTAAAAGCATATTACATTCAAAAGCATAAAGATGACAATAATTATAAAAGATTACAACAGGGCTTTCTGAGATGTGGAGGAAGGTGTCAGTGAGGTATGTAGAAAGGGATGGGCTCTCTGAGATTCGTTGTGTGGGCTCTCTGAGGTGTGTAGAGAAGTCTCTATTAGATGTGTAGAAGCTATCTATGAGGTATGAAAAATGGCTTTTGCCCATGCAGGAGTGCTATCTCAGTTGCGTATTAAGGGCCCTGTGAAGAAAATACAGAGATCCATCTTATATAAGCAAGGAGAACACCCTGTGGTGGAAGGTTTCTTTTAGGATAGTAGACAAAATCTCTCAAGTGTGTATGTAACACCCTTGGAGGTGAGTATGGAGCATTTTTGGTGAATATTGAGGTCTTTCTGAGATGTGTGGGTAGGGTTTGCTGAGGTGTGTAGCATGAACATTCTGAGGTTTGAATTAACATTTCTCTGTCACTTTTAGGATTTACTCTCTGGGGTGTATAAGGAGGGCTTTCTGAGTTGTTTAGGGTTTGCTCAATGAAGTGTGGAGGACTTGACTCTAAGGTGTGTAGGGATGGAATTTAGAGTTGTGTAGGAAAGGTTCTTAATGTGAGTAGGGAAGAAATCCTTAGATGTATAGGGAGGTACTTTTGAGGCAGATAGAAAATTTTTCCAAGGTGTGAAAGTGGATCCTTTTCATTGTGTGAGGAGGGCTCCATGAAGTATTGAGGGAGGGGTCTCTGAGGGTTGAAGAAGGCTTTATGAGGTTCATAGTAGGGCTAATTGACATGACTGTGATTGCTCAATTAAGTAAGTAGGGGTATTTTTGGTGTATATGTAAGGTCAGTAAAAAGGGATTTCTGAAGAGTGTAGTGAGGGTTTTATGAGGTCAAAAGAAAGGTTCACTCAGGTGTTTAGAAGGGTTTGAAAAGGAGTATTTATATACTCACTTATTTGTATAGGGATATGTCTATTTTGCATATATAGGAACTTTTCTTGAGCCATATAATGGGGACATTATTCAATGTGTCAGGAGGACACTCAGATGTGTAGGGTGGCTTTTTTGATTTTTGTATGGAGATGATTCTGAGCTGAGAAGGGAGGGTTACTCTTAGGTTTAAGGTTAGATTTTTATTATAGTGCCTGGATTAGGGTTGCATTTAGAGTTAGTATTAGAATAAAGGGGATTGTGTTAGTGTTAGAGGGTTAAGGTTTAGTTCAGTGTTGGTGTTAGGATCCAAATCAGTATTTGCATTGTAATGGGAAGGCCTCTGTTGTGTCTTTAAATGGCTCTCTGAATCATTGTAATGGCTCTCTGGTGTATTATGCGGGTTCCTTGAGGTGAGTACACAGACTCTCTGAGGTGATTACAGAAGGCTTCCAAAAAACCATAGTGATTACTCACTGAGTTCTGTAAGAATGTCTCTCTGAGATGTGTAAGTATAGTTCTTCAGATGTGTAGTGAAGGTATTCTTTGATTTGTCAGCAAGAAACTAAGATGTTGCACAGAGGGCCCTCTGAGATTTGTAGCTGTGTAATCAGGATACTATTATGTGTGTCAGGGGGCTCCTTTACATATGTGGTAGTGCCCCCTGAGATGAGTTGAGAGGGTTCACAAAGGTGAATCAGGAAGGTGCTCTGTAAAGTGTAGAAAGGGCTAATTGAATTGTGTTTCAAGGGTCATTTGAGGTGAGTCGTCAGAGATTTGTGAGATGAGTAGGAAGAAAAACCTGATAAATGAGGAAAGGCACTATTATGTTAGGCTTAGGATCAGGATTTATGGTCAGGTTCAGATTCCTGCTCAGTGTCAGTGTCAGGGAGCGCTTCCTGGTATGTAAGAAGGGCTGAAATTTAGGCTTAAATCAGGGTTAGTGTCAAGCTCAGGTCAGGTCCAGTATTTTTAATTTATAGGGCAGGACTCTGTGGTGAGTCAAAAGGGCACTATGAGTTGTATATTGAGGACTTTCTGTCATCAGTAGATAGACACTCTGAGGTGTTTATAGTGCACTTGCAAAGAAGTTTAATTAGTAGAACTGGCTTGCAAAGGAATCTAATTTGTACAAACTGAGGTATGTGAAGACGTCCTCAGAAGTGTATAGGAAATGGATTTGAGGTAAGTAGAACAAGCTTTCTTTGATGTCTAAGGAGGGTACTCTGAGATTATTTGGGAGGTGCTTTAGATCCGTAGTATGCGACTGTGGACAGAGGGAACTATGACATATGTAAGAAAGCTCTACAAAATGTGTTTGCGATATCCTAGTGGTGTGTGGGAGGGTTTCCTGAGGTGAGCTTGGAGGGTTCACAGAGGTTCATAGGGAGTGTGTTCTGTGAATTGTAGAAGGGGCTTAATGAGTAGTGTTTGGTGGACCTTTTAATGTAAGGCATGAAAGTTCTGTGACATGAGTAGGGAGAAAACACTTATGTAGAAGGAAAAGTTCTATGAAGTTAAGGTTAAGGTTAGCATTAGGATCAGTAATGTGTCAAGGTCAGGGTCATAGTCACTGTGAATGTCAGCAAGAGCTCTCTGTGGTATGTATGGTGGGCTTAGTATTAGGGTGAGAGTTAGGGTTGGGTTCTAGGTTGGGGTCAGTATTTTGAATGCACAGGGAAGGTCTCTGTTGTGAATTGGAAGAGGTCTCTTTGGCATGTACTGAGGGCTTTCTGAGGTGAATAGATGGGCTTTCTGTGGAATTTAAAGAGTACTTAAAATGAAGTGTAGTTAATAAAGAGAACGTTTAAAGGAATCTTATTTATACTTGCTGAGGTGTGTAGGGAAGACTCTCTGAGCTGTATAGAGACTGCTATTGAGGTAAGTAGGGAGGGCTTTCTTTGATGTGAATGAAGGTTACTTTGAGATGTGTAGAGAAAACTCTGAGGTTGGTAGCTTGCTGTCTTTGATCTGTTTAGAGGAACTTCTATAAGGTCTTTAGAAGGTATCTTTGATGTGTGTCAGAGGTCTCTATGATGTTTGTTAATCGTCCTTCTGAGATGATTTGGGAGAGGTCACTGAGCTGTATAAAGAATGTGTACTGAGAAGAATAGAGTGGACTCAGTGAGTTGGTTTTGGAGGGCCTCTTTAGCTGAATAATGAGAGCTTTGTAAGACAAGTAGGGAGGAAAAACTGATGTAGAAGGGAGGACATTATGAAATGTGAAGGAGGGACCTATGTCATGTGTAGGTCAGACTAGCTGAGATGTATAGGGAAGACACTCTGAGCTTTGTACTGTAGGTTCTCTGAGGTGTATAGTGAGGGTTTGTTTAAATGCTTAAGGATGGCATTCTGATGTGTGTATGAGGGTTTTCACAGTTGCATAGTTTTCTATTAGATATGCCAAGGGATCTATAGGAGTGTAAGTGGGCCTTATGACTGAGTAGAGATGTTAACACAGTTGTGGAGGGAGTACCCCCTGAAGTGAAGAGTGAGATGTCTCTGATATGTATAGGGAGAACACACTATGTTTTGATGGGAGCGTTTTTTGAGGATAGTATAAAAAAATCTCTGAAGTGTTTGTGAAGACTTTCAATGGAGAATGATAGGGGCTGTCTTAGGTGTGTACATGCAGCACCCAGAGATGAGTAGGGAGAGTTTTGCATAGAAGTGAGATATATCTGTGTTTTCTTTGTAACACTGGTTGAGGTGTGTAGCATGGGCATTTGAGGTTTGAACTAACATCTCTCTGGTGTTTATAGGGAGTGTTTTCTGGGATGTATGTGGAGGGCTATCAGAGTTGTTTGGGTGTTGCTCAATGAAGTGTGGAGGAAGCATCCGTACACTGTGTATGGATGGCACTTTGAGGTGTGTAGGAAGGGTTCTTGATGTGAGTAGGTTGGGATTACTTAGATGTGTAGGGGAATGATTTTCTGGGGTGTTAAAACAGTTTCTCTTTGTTTAGGGAGGCTTTTCTAATGTATGTAGGGTGGGCCTTCTAGAAAGGTGTAGGGGGGATTTATAAGGTTTTTCAGTGAACGTCTTGCTACCAGAGGGATGGCTCACATAACTGAATAAGTAGAGCTTTTGCAGTGTATAGGAAAGACCTCTGAGGTTAATGGAAAGAGCTCTCTAAGATGTGTAGTGAGGACACTCTGAGGTGAGTACAAATTCTCTCTGAGGTGTTTAAAGAGCACTGCATAGAAGTATAGTTAGCACAAATGTCTTGCATAGGAATATATTTGTAAGGTATATATGTATGTCTACTTGAGGTTGTCTACACAAGTAGGTACTACTCTTGATATAAGGATGATTTCCATTGATGTTTATGGAGCATAATATGATGTGTGTAGAGAGGGGTCTTTAAGATTGGTAGTGTGTGGTTGCTGTGCTGTGTAAGGAGGTGTGTATAAATTTTGTAAGAAGGCTGTATAATGCTTGTCCAGGGCTACTTTTTGTGTGTGAGAGGGCCCCCTGAATTGAGTTGGGATGGCTCACAGAGTTGCACAGGGTGTATGCACTGGAATTCAGTAAGCTGTGTTTGGAAGGTCATTTGAGTTGAATAGTAAGAGTTTGGTGAGATGAGTATGGAGAAAAACAGGTTTAGAAGGGAGAGTACTATGAGTTTAGGGTTAGGTTAGGCATACAGTTAGGGTTTAGGGTCAGCGTCAGATCATGTCAGTTTCAGGATCAGGGAGGACTCTTTGGCCTGTAGAAAGGACTTAGGTTTATGCTTAGGGTTAGGGTTAGGTTCAGAATAAGAGTCAGTATTTATGGTGTGTAGGAAAGGCCATGGTGGAGAGTCAAAATTGTTCTCTGAGTTGTGTATATTGAGACTTCTGTGAGGTGAGTATACAGGCTCTTTGAGGTGTTTATAGAGGGCTGGCAAATAATCATTGTTTCTTCTTCTGAAGTATGGTTTTAATCACTGAGTTATGTAGAGACTTCCGTGATGTGTGTAGGGACTGCTTTAGATTTGAGTATGGAGGGTACACTTTGTTGTGTATGAAGGTTAAACTGAGGTGTTTAGAGAAGTCTCTCTGAAGTTGGTAGCATGTGGCCTCTGAGTTGTGTTTTGTAGACTTTATTAAGTGTGCAGGATGGTTCTGTGATGTGTGTTAGAGAGCTAAAAGAAGAGTGTGTGTGTGAGGGTCCTTTCAGTTGAGTTTGGAGGACTCACTCAGGTGTACAGATAGGGTGCACTGAGATGAATAGAAAGGGTTCACTTAGTTGTGTTTGTATGGATTTTGATGTGAGTAGTGAGAGCTCTGTTACATGAGTAAGGAGGACAAATTGATGTAGAAGGGAGAGTCCCATGAAGTTTAAAGGGAGATCTATATGGTCTGAAGTTAGGAATCATGGAGATGAATAGGCTAGACTCTAAGCATTGTCATGTAAGTTAACTGAGGTGTGTGTAGATGGTTAGTTGAAATTCAGAAGGATAGCACTCTGATGTGTGTTTGGAGGTCTCTCAGAGTGTGTGGGGAGGTCTATATTAGGTGGGCAGAGGGATCTATGAGGGGTGTAGGAGGCCTGTTTGGCATAGGAGAAATGCTATCTCAGTTATGTAGGGAGGGACTTCTACAGTGAATAGTAAGATCTCTGATATGAGTAGCAAGAATAAACTCAGGTGTGGTGAGAAGAATATTTGAGGATAGAAGAAAGAAACTGTGAAGAGTATTGATAGGACACTCAGAAGAATATTTTGGTGTTCTTTTATGTTTGTATTTTTGGCCCTTGGAGGTAAATATGGAGGGCTTTTTGGATAGTTTTGAGGTATACAAGAGATGTGCAGATAGGGTTTCTAAAGGTTTGTTGAAAGGGCATCCTGAGGTTTGTATAGGAGTCTCTCTGAGATTTGTAGGGAGGACTGTTAAATGAGGTGCACAAGGTGGGTGATCACTGGTAAAAATTAAGAGATAACTGCGGTGTGTATTTGTGGACATCTGTGATGAGTAAGAATAGATCTCTGGATAAATGAGTACAAATTAAAATGTGACAGGAGGGCTCTATGAGGTGTGAAACAGGGCCCTCTAAATAGTGAAATTTTGCCATTCTGAGGTCTGTAGAGGCATGGTGTGTGGTATGTAGCAGCAGTTCTCTGGTCCAAACATTGATAGAGTGATTGATAAATAATGTGTGCAGGAAATGTGTCTAAGAGGTGTATGGATGGCCCTATGAATTCTGTTGAAATGGCACTTGATATGAGTGGGTAGGGCTATGAGCTGTGTGGAGAGGTGACTGCTATGTGTGTAGAAAGTGTTCACTGAAGTGTGAAGGGAAGGTTCTCTGAGATTTCTAGTGCAGATGATTTAAGGCATGTAGGGAGGACTCTATTAAGTGTTCAGGAGGAATCTATGAGGGGTGTAGAAGGGTTTTTGTCTGTCTAGGAGTGCTCTCTGTTGTGTAGTTAGGGCCCTCAGAAATGAATAATGAAATCTATCTGATCTGACTAGGTAGAACACAATGAGGTGTAATGGGAATATTCTTTGAGTATAATAGGGGGAAACCCTACATTGTTCAGGGAGACCACTGAACAGTGTATCCAGAGTCATCTCTGAGGTGTGTCAGGCCAACCCTCAAAGGTGAGTAGAAAGGACATTTTGGTGAGAATTAAGTTGTATCCAAGTTGTGTAGAAAGGTGTGTAGTTGTTTGTAGCATGGGAATTCTGAGGTTTGAATTAACATCTCACTAGAATTTATAGGAAGTACTCTCTGGATGTATAAGAAAGTCTTTCTGAGTTTTTAACGTTTTGCTCAATAAAGTGTGGAGGTAGTGTCCCTATGGGGTATATGAATGGAAATTTGAGGTGTGTAGAAAATTTCTTGGTATTAGGAGGGAGGTATTATCTAGATGTGTATGGAAGTGAGTTTGAGGTGTGAAGAAAACGTTCTCTGAGGTGTTAAGTGGGTTCTCATTCTTATGGAGAGTGGGCTCTCTGACATGTAGAAAGGGCCCTCTGAAAGGTGTAGGAGGGCTTTATGAGGTTTGTAGGAAGGCTTATTGATGAGAGTGTAAATGTTCACTAAACTGAATAAAAGGACTATTTGCTGTGTATAGGAAAGGTCTCTGTGTTAAGTCAAAAGTTTTCTCTGAGGTCTGTATTGCAGGTTCTCTTAGGTGAGTAGAAAGGCTCTCTAAGGTGTTTAGAGAAAACTCGCTAAGAAGTGTAGTTACTAGGGCTTGTGAAGTACTAGTTTAAACTCACTCAAATATGCAGTTATGTCACTCTCAGGTGTGGAGGGAATGATGTAAGCTGGCACTCTTTTAAAGGATAGTATCAGGGGATCCAAGATGGCGGACTAGAGGGAGGCTACCTTCCTTGTCTCTCTGCAATGCTGGATTCAAGCATAGGATATCTGTTTCTTGGTGAGGGTGTTTTTGGCTTATTGATCCCCTGCTCTTTACCCCGTTTGTCTGCTGTGATCACCTCCAATCTGCCAGCATATCGATGCATTTTTTGAGAGCAGATTGCTCACTGTCAGGTGTCTATCATCTGCCATTGGCCTGCCTCTCACCTGTCCATCGCCTGCCTTACTCCTATCCATCATTCAACACTCAAAGTTCACCTCCTGATCGTCCAACAGATGCCAGCAGACTGACTGCAGACCACCAGTGGAGAATCAGCTGCCTTCTGCTGCCTGGAAGTTCACTGTTACAGTACCTACTGGTTTGATTACATGTGGCTGCCACCATTTGAGACAGCAGCCAGGCCCTGTAGGAACCCTGGCAGGACTGACTGAGCCCCGCCTCCATGATACCTCAGCCCAACCTATCACTCCTTGCCTCTGGGGCCCTCACATCAACTGACTGCTCCCTGCCACCAGGACCCCCAGAACAACTGACAGCTCCCTATCACCGGGAACACAGACTGACTGATTGCACCCATCCTCCTGGATCCCACAACCCCACCAAACACACCTGATCTAAAGGACCACTGCTGGACCAACTGCATCCTGTCTCCAGGACCTCCAGCTGACCACGTCCACCCTTGAGCTGTAGGTCCCTATTTGCCAACACATTTGGAAGCCAGAGCAGCCATCTTGGATAATCCTGGAAGCCGTAGCTCCAATCTTCAGGTGGGGCAAATTCCATCCTGAGACTCCTGCTGGAGGCTTGAAGCTCATTGTCAGGTACCTCTCATACATTAGACTACTGAACACTGGGAGGTTTCATTACTATATGACTGTTATACAGTAGATTTTCTTTTTTTTCTCCTTTCAAAAAATACATTTAAGTTTTTATTTCTTTACATTTCTGGCTTTCTTTTCCTTTTGTTTACCTGTTCCCTCAGAGTCGCTTTCTCCCTTATTTACATGTTAACATCTGATTTCTTTTGATTACTCTCTCACTCTTTCTATTTTCTATAACTTCTGTATATTCTTTTATTATCCCATTAACAACCATATTCTTCATCCCTCTGCATCCTCTTTGTCCTCCATTAGAAACTGCAGACATTATTGTAAACCTGTTTGTCTTACTGAACATAACATTTGAACTCATTTTGTTTATTATGACAATTTTGTTATTGTCCCCATAGGGAACATTTGGTCTAGGATTGCATAGTGTCTGATTTGGGCACTGCTAATATTGATCTCCCCTTAAAGAAAGGGTTTTGAAACCTATAGGACCACTGTATGCTTATAGGGGGAAATGTGCAATACCCCAGATCTGCAGTGCTAGAGGGGAAGATACATGAACAACATGAAAAAACAAGGGAAGAAAATGATCCAAACAAATCTAGATTCTATAGAAATAGAATCCAATGACAGTATCTTAGAAGAAATGTCAGAAAAGGACTTCAGATTATACATGATTATGATGATTCATGAAGCAAAGGATGAGATAAGAGAGCAAATGCAGGCAATGAATGATAATACCAATAAGTTGAAAGAGCATCTGCAGGAAGCAAAAGATCATTTCAACAAAGAGATAGAGATTCTCAAAAAAAAAATCCTTGAAATGAAGGAGACAATAAACCAAATAAAAAACTCAATGGAAAGCATCACCAACAGACTAGACCACTTGGAAGACAGAACCTCAGACAATGAAGACAAAATATTTAATCTTGAAAATAAAGTCGCCTAAACAGAGAAGATGGTAAGAAATCATGAACAGAATCTCCAAGAATTATGAGAAATGATGAAAAGCCCAAATTTAAGAATTATTGGGATTGAGGAAGGCACAGAGATACAAACTATAGGAATGAACAACCTATTCAATGAAATAATACCAGAAAATTCCCCAAACCTGAAGAATGAAATGGAAAATCAAATACAAGAGGATTACAGAACACCAAATGCACAGAATCACAACAGATCCACACCAAGGCACATTATAATGAAAATGCCTAACATTCAAAATAAAGATAGAATTTTGAATGCCCCGAGAGAAAAGCATCAGATTACATACAGGGGAAAACCAATATGGATAGCAGCCGACATCTCAACCCAGAATCTAAAAGCGAAAAGGGCCTAGACCAACATATTTCAAGCTCTGAAAGAACATGGCTGCCAACCAAGAATCCTATACCCAGCAAAACTAACCATCAGATTTGAAGATGAAATAAAATCCTTCCATGATAAACAAAAGTTAAAAGAATTTACAAATAGAAATCCTGCACTAAAGAATGTTCTCAACAAAATATTCCATGAAGAGAAAATGAAAAACAACAATGGAGGTCAGCAAAGGGAGGAACGACCTTAGAGAAAAACCACTCAAAGGAGAAACCAAGCCAACTTAAAAACCAAAAATAAGTTAAATGACTGAGAATACAAATCATATTTCAATAATAACCCTGAATGTTACTGGCCTAAACTCATCAATCAAAAGACATATACTGGCATAATGGATTAAAAAAAAAGACCCAGCAATATGCTGCCTGCAAAAGACTCATCTCATAGAAAAAGACATTCACAGACTAAAGGTGAAAAGATGGGAAAAAACCTACCATGCATATGAACTCAGTAAAAAAGTGGGGGTTTCCATCCTTATATCAGATAAAGTGGACTTCAAGACAAAGTTAGTCAGAAGAGATAAAGAAGGACATTTCATACTGCTTAATGGAACCATAAATCAGGAAGACATAACGATAGTAAATATGCCCCAAACAATGGTGCATCCCTGTACATCAAAAAAATCCTTCTCAATTTCAAGAATCACATAGACCACAACACAATAATTCTGGGCGACTTTAACACACTGCTGTCACCACTGGTAGATCTTCCAAACAAAATTCAACCAAAGAAACCATAGAACTAAATAACACAATCAATAACCTAAGACTTAATAGAATTTTTTAATAATATTCCATCCATCAACTAGCAGATACACTCTCTTATCAGCAGCACATGGAAACTTCTCAAAAATAGACCATATGTTATGCCACAAAGCAGCCCTTAGGAAATGCCAAAAAATAGAGATACTGCCTTGTGTTCTATCAGATCATAATGGACTTAGAGTGGACATCAATGACAAATTAAAAAAGGAAATTATTCCAACACTTGGAGACTAAATAATATGCTATTGAATGAAACAAGAATAACAAAAAACATCAGGGAGGAGATTAAAAAATTCTTAAAGTTCAATGAAAATGACGATACAACATATCAAAATCTCTGGGACACTATGAAAGTGGTACTAAGAGGAAACTCCATTGCATGGAGTGCATTCCAGAAAAGAAGAAAAGTCAACAATTAAATGACCCAACAGTACAGCTCAAAGCCCTACAAAAAGAAGAACAGAATAACCGCAAAAGTAGTAGAAGATAGGATCTGATTAAAATCAGAGCTGAAATCAATGAAATTGAAACAAAAGAAACTATTCAAAAAATTGACATAACAAAAAGTTGGTTCTTTGAGAAAGTAAACAAAATAGACAAACCCTTAGCCACACTAACAAATAGAAGGAGAGGGAAGACACAAATTACTAAAATACTTGATGCAAAATGAAATATCAGAACAGACACCACTGAGATACAGATCATAAAGAGAAGCTACTTTGAAAATCTGTATTCCAACAAAATAGTAACTACCCAAGATATTGACAAATTTCTAGACATATGCTCCTCCCAAACTGAACCAGGTGGACATACACAATCTAAACAGATCGATATCAAGCAATGAAATAGAAGAAACCATTAAAAATCTACAATCCAAGAAAAGCCCAGGAACAGACAGATTGTCAGCCGAGTTCCACAAGACCTTCAAAGAAGAACTCATTCCAATACTTCTCAAAGTATTCCAGGAAATAGAAAAGAAGGGTACGGTACTGAAGTCATTTTATGAAGCTAATACCACACTCATACCCAAACCAGGAAAAGACACATCAAGTAAAGAAAATTTTAGACCAATATCCTTGATGAAAATAGATGCAAAGATCCTTAAAAAAATATTGGCAAAACGTATCCAAAAACTTATTAAGAAAATTCTGCACCACAATTAAGTGGGGTTCATTCCTGGAATGCAAGGATGGTTCAACATTTGTAAATCAATAAACGAAATCCATCATATCAATAGACTTAACGATAAGAATCATATGGTTATCTCAATTGATGCAGAAAAAGTATTTGACAAAATACAACACCCCTTCATGCTCAAAACACTAGAAAAAATAGGGAGAGTAGAAACATACCTGAACATTGTAAAGGCTATTTATGCTAAGCTCATGGCCAACATCATTCTTAATGGAGAAAAACTGAAACCAATCCCTTTAAAAAGTGGAACAAGACAGGATGTCCTCTTTTGCCACTTCTATTCAACATTTTCCTCGAAACTCTAGCCAGAGCAATTAGGCAGACTGAAGAAATTAAAGGGATACAAATAGGAAAAGAGGAACTTAAGCTGTCACTATTTGCAGATTACATGATTCTATATTTACAGGATCTAAAAACCTCCCCCAGAAAACTTCTAGGCCTCATCAATGAATTCAGCAAAATAGCAGGCTATAAAATCAACATGCATAAATCTACAGCATCTTTATACACAAGCGATGAAACAGCTGAAAGGGAAATGAGGAAAACAACTCCATTTGCAATAGTCTGAAAAAAAAATAAAATACTTGGCTATCAATCTAACCAAAGTGGTAAAAGATCTCTACAATGAAAACTACAAAACACTGAAGAAAGAAATTAAGGATGACCTTAGAAGATGGAAAGTTCTCCCATGTTCTTGGATAGGCAGAATTAATATTGTCAAAATGCCCATACAACCAAAAGTGCTATACAGATTCAATGCAATTCCAATTAAAATCCCAATGATGTACCTCAGAGAAATAGAGCAAGCAATCATGAAATTCATCTGGAAGAATAGGAAACCCAGAATAGCTAAAGCAATCCTTATCAGGAAGAATGAAACAGGGGGTATCACAATACCAGAACTTCATCTATACTACAAAGCAATAGTGACAAAAACAGCCTGGTATTGGCACCAAAATAGACAGGTAGATCAATGGTACAGAATAGAGGACATGGACAAAACCCCAAATAAATACAATTTTCTAATACTAGACAAAGGTGCCAAAAATATGCAATGGAGAAAAGATAGCCTCTTCAACAAATAGTGCTCAGAAAACTGGAAATACCTATGCAACAGAATGAAACTAAACTCCTATCTCTCACCCTGCACAAAACTCAACTCACAATGGATCATGGACCTTGAAATCAGGCCAGAGACCCTGCATCTTATAGAAGAAAATGGAGGTCCAAATCTTCACCTTGTTGGCTTAGGATCAGACTTCCTTAACAGGACTCCCATAGCACAAGAAATAAAAGCAAGAATCAATAACCGGGATAGATTCAAACTAAGTAGCTTTCTCTCAGCAAAGAAAACTATCAGCAATGAGAACAGAGAGCCTACGGAGTGGGAGTATAGTTTTGCCACTCAAACTTCAGATAGAGCACTTATTTCTAGAATATATAAAGAACTCAAAAAACTCTACACCAAGAATACAAATAACCCAAACAACAATGGGTTAAGGAAATGAACAGACACTTCACAGAAGAAGATGTACAAGCAAGCAACAGATATATGAAAAAATGTTCAACATCTCTAGTAATAAGAGAAATGCAAATCAAAACTACACTAAGATTCCATCTCACCCCAATTAGAATGACGATTCTCAAGAATACAAGCAACAATAGGTGTTGAAGAGGATGTGGGAAAAAGGTACACTCATACATTGCTGGTGGAAATGTGGAGAAAAGCAGTGTGGAGATTCCTTAGAAAACTTAGAATGGACCTACCATTTGACTCAACTATTCCGCTCCTTGGCCTATACCCAATGGACTTAAAATCAGCACACCTCAGAGATACAGCCACATCAATGTTCATAGCTGCTCAATTCACAATAGCCAGACTATGGAACCAACTTAGATGCCCTTCAATTGATGAATGTGTAAAGACTGTGGTATATATATACAATGGAATATTACTCAGCTACAAAGAAGAATAAAATTATGGCATTTGCAGGCAAATGGATGAAATTGGAGAATATCATGCTAAGTGAGATAAGCCAATCTCAAAAATCCAAAAGAGGAATGATCTCACTGATAAGCGGATGATGACACTTAATAGGGGGTGGGAGGGGGACAAGAATGGAGGAAGGACGGACTGTATAGAGGAAAAAGAGAGGTCGGAGGGGTGGGGAGGGAGGAAAATAATAACAGAATGAATCAAACATCATTACTCTATGTAAATATATGAATATGCAAATGGTATGCTGTTAATCCATGTACAAAATGAAACAACACGTATCCCATTTGTTTACAATAAAAATAAATAAATAAATAAATAGGAAACAAATAAAGGGTAGTATCACAGCTTGATCAACATCAAATTCAATGAGTCACAAATATGAGACACAAATATAAACCCACACGACTAAAACTTTGAGAGTCTGGTGCTACCTATGTGGGAATCTGAGTAGAGGGCTAGACTCTACTCACTTCCAATGGCCTGTCTTCTTTCACCTCTGGTCCTTGGTAAATATGACCAGAGTTGTTGGTTCCAACATTGATACAGTGCTTCCAATCTTTGTAAAGGCCCTAATAGGGACTGTTCTGAAAAAGAAGCATCCAAAGTTGAGTAGACAACAAGAACTCATGGCTCTGGTCTTGCTATCTCAACACAAGTGAGCTGAATGGGAGTTTATCTGGAATGTGGTTGCCTAGCTACTAGTGTTCCAAGTTCAGTGTGTTCTACTGGAAAGAAGTGAGGTCACTTCCTTGGGTACCCCATGATCAAAGCCCTTTCACAAACAAGATGGTTCTAATGACCCACTGAGATGCCAATTCCTCCCATCTTCCCTTGACATACACACAAGTGGACATGGTTGCACCAAAACACCCTGGATCTTATACCCAGACTGTCCCAGGTGTAGTCAACTCACCTGGTTTGGGTCAGGCTCATTTCCTCCTTCTGGACATGTGAGTGGTCTTAAAGAAGTCATTATGCCTTACAAGTCATGAATACTTTTGTCATTTATTCCCTTGGGATTATTCTCGTGTAAGCTTTTGAAGTTGTCATCAAGTGTATAAGGCCATTTATATATGCACTCTTTGGGAACCCTAATGTTTGAGCTATGTGTCTGTAATGCACCAATGTACAGAAAACACAACATTGAAAGAAGAGGAACAGAGGATGACATACAAATCTACCAATGTGAGTCCAACATTGAAAGAGGGGAAATCATCTTCTACCTTGTCCTTGTTTCCACTGTGCCCCACTGGAAGTTTGTCATGACAGATTTTCAGAAATAGACTCCCTGTGTCATAGACCTTCCAATGCTTCCTGTGAAATTTAGAATTGTTTCAATATTTCTTCTCATTGTATGATATGGGTACACTACAAGGGATCCCTGGCACCAGAGAATGCTATTGTCCAAAACCTGTAGCTTCCAAATCTATGTGAATCCACATCATCTTCTGGTTTCAAAGAAAAATAAATCAGCAAGAGCCATGGTATTTTACTTCCAAGATGTAGTCATCAGAAGTCTCATTTCTTTGTCTCCATAGTCTCATAGCAGTGGCACTGCTCTAATTCCAGAGATTTTTTTGTAAAGTTTATGTGGCAGCAAAGTTCCAAAACCCCATTAAAGAGTAAGGAACTGGCATTTCTGTTTCCATTTCTAAATGCCTCACATAGATTAAAATATTTTGTTTATAAAATTCATGAACACAATTTTTATAAAGAATAAATGATGATGTGAAATTGCCAAAACTTTGTTCGATACCATGTTCATAACCAATGGAGTGGAATTATCTTTCTCTATTTCTTTAGGAAATGTCTGCATTGTTTCTTTCAAGGTCATAGCAGGTCACTTATTTTTTTGTGAGTTGTTGAAGACAGTTTCTTTCTACTCTTTAAACTAAAATTTGGAAAGAAGATCCCAGTAGAAGAACAAAGAATAAACTCAGAAGACAATAGTTATTCAGTAGCTAAGTTTACTGGAGGAGAGAGAAAAACCGACAATTCAGTTTTGAGAAATGGAAAAGGACTAGGTAACCACTCTCTTCAGTGTTAGTCATTCATCTAATGCAGTTTCGCTGAGTGCCCTGTGCCTAGTTTTGAGTAAACACAAAAAGCTGATCTCTTTCATTTCTGTTAAGAGACATCAAAAAATAGCAAACTATCTCAAAGACTTAGAACCATTTTTCTTGTGCACGCAGAACTAATTGGTTTTTATTTTCTTCCCACAAAGATGAGACTCTGATGATAGACTACTGGCTAGAAAATACTTGAATATCAATACTCATATGTGCAATCACCCCTGAGGGAGGACTCCCAGGTAGGGCATTGCTGAATGCTTCTGTGTTCCTTGAAATTTACTGGGGAAAAACAAATGGGGAGGATCAGCACAAGGAAGATATGCAACAGTGAATGATGCTGTTTGATTAGACTGAGGCATCAGTGAAATTGAAGAAAAGGAAATAGCTCCTGATTTTTAAACTGATAAAAATCAAAGTCATGGAAGTATATCCCCTCTTATCTCCTGTGCATTTTGAATAGCACTCTGCTGGGTAGAATTTTGCAAAGTAAAATGACAAAGGGAAAATAGAAAAAAAAAAGGATCAAGGAAGGTGTCAGGAGATTGTAAATGTAATGTCTGGGGATGCAATGGTGAATGATCCACAAAATCTCCTTTCATACTAACAACCTGAGCATATTCTAATAATAACATAGTCCGAGCTCACCTCTTGCCCTGTCCTCCATGGATCATTGATATCATTTTCTGCTCAGGGATCAGCTACAACCGGTTTCCTCCTTAAGTAAAGACTGGGTAATTCATTCCCTCAGAACACACACCTAGACTGTGGGTCTTGAGATGCAAGAAGATTATTTGCAAGATTGTTGTGTTAGGGGAATTAGAGAATTCCTTAGTCATTGATGGGCTTTGTCTAGGGTTTCTTCTTGCATAGACCTTCACAGACACAAAACCTGCATGGATCAAGTCATGTAAATTAGAGTTCTTCCTGTGCTGACAATATAGCCCATCCTGTAGGGGGCTGACTTTGCAATCAGGAAGGCCATGTTTCAAACCCCCAGTATCATGGGATTAGAAAGAAAGAAAAAAACACTTCTGTGTGTGCAAATATCTATCCTCTCAATCGTTTTCTTATTCTCCTCTCCTATTCAATGGAACCAATCCTTTTCAAGAACTAGCAGTTCCACCTGCAATCAAAATCCATTGACTCCTTTCACCCTAGAGCTGCACTCAAAGGGAGCAGTGCATCCCCAGTCACCTGCATTCTTTCAGAGTACGTGTTCCTTTACATCTTTCAATGCTCATTTGTTCAGAAGTTACATCTCAATCATTAGTAAGCTATGGCCATCTTTTTCCAGCAAATTCTCCTGATACGCATTGTACATCAGGTGGTAGTAGCATAAAATTCAAATTGACACCTCACTGGCCCTTTCAAATTTCAAGGGTTTGCGACACACCCCCAGACTGTCAAGGAAGGGGACTTCCACACCACAGCATTTGCCATGTGAACTACAAGGTCAACTGAAAAACCAACAAGTAAAGACAAAAGACAGTAGCCCCTGGTCTGGATTTCCTAGTCAGTTTTATTTTGTATGGGCTTGCTTATGACTTGATGAAAAATGGTAGGATTTGGGGCTGAATCACTTTTAGTTTGTGCTGATAGTGTTCAGGAGAAAGGGGGAATTTAACACCTACTCTCCCACAATCTTTGGAGATTCAGTGTCAAGAGGAACAGAGCACTTGTAGAGACTCTTGCTAAATTTGATGGATGTCCTCAATAGATGCATTGTAGAAGAGAAAAAAGCATATGTTGTTCTCACGTTTACCATGCATCTGGGAATTAATGGATTGTGATTTGTAGAGTAACAGAAAAAAAAAAAAACTTCATTGCAAGGTCTCCTACCAAAAAAAGGAACCCAGAGACATTAGGCAAGTTGAAGATTGGTTGTGGACAACATCAAGTCAAGAAATTAAAAGCATTTGACAATTTGCAAATGCCTGTGGTACAAGTTTCCTGCTCAGTAAATCTGATCCCATATTCGGATATTCTTGAACCACTCCTGTTTTGATGTTCAGTTTTGAGTCTTCAATTTTGCAATTTGCACAGCTGTTTCTGTTTACATTTGAGATTTTGTGGTGCAGTTTTTATTTCCAAAGCGAAGTTGAGTACTGCATATTCGAAATTCAACTCATTTAAATTGTAGTTCATGTGTGTTAATGCTGTGTATTAAAGAAAGTTTATCTCATGGTTTCTGTGGCAGAAAAAGTAAGAATCAGCATATGTATAATTTTAGCTGTCCCTTGAGAGCAAGAAGAAAGAGCCATGACCTTTCAAGGTCTTTGAGGTATTTGCAAGGAGAATTAATGTAATCTGTATAATCTGTAACCATCTGTAATGATGGTTGCTTACAGAGTGAACAGGCAAGTACTACCTCATATATTTATAGAGAATGTTGAACGTGAAGACTTGTCATGGAATGTGAGGGTGGACAAGGATGGCTGAATAGATTTAGAATGACTCTTCATTGAAGTAGGCTTTCAGCCCAACAGCCTTCTGCTTTCAGAGCCAACAAAATATCCTTGCTCTCCCTCTTTGAATACTCATCTTGGAAGCTTTTCATCAAAGCCCTTTCAGTATGTTTCAATATGCAATCTGGATTTATGAAATGTGATGCTGTGTTACCCATGCCATCAGCAGGTTCTTCTATCATCCACTGGCTTGTAGTCAGCATCCTCCTGGGGCTGCTAAGAGGACTGGTGGAAATTTTCCACAGGGCCTTGGGCTAGGCAGGCACTAGAATTGTCAAGAGAAAGAACACATGTGTGAACACAGAGTGGCCAGATATTTCTGCAACTTGAGGTGAGTTGAGGTGGTCCTGGAATTTCACAACATGCAAGTTTCTGAGTGCAGCTTATTTGAAAGGCCACAGCCAAAGAGATGTGCCCTTGTAGGTGTAGTGACCACATAATATCTCTCCTGACATGTCAGCACCATCCTATCTTCTGTACAATATCCTGAGGGAATGACTTTTCAACACACCACATAAGCCTTCAGAAGATGCATCCAAGTTCAAATAGAAGACCCACTACCCAGGTTCCAGCTGTCACCTGGCTGAACGTTCTTGGATCCACCAGAATGATTCGATGGGAAGTGTCCCAAGTCATAGATCACTTAATCCACCTTGCTCACTGCATGCTCCACTGCCATGAGATCTCACCAGCCATCATTCAGTGTGGTTACTAGGGCCCTAGGCTAGTTTCCTGCCTAGGATATTCTGGGTGTGCCCAGCCTCTGGAGGAGCAGGATAGAAAGGAATTAGTGCTAGAGTCAGGCCTCATCTTGGTGATCCACGTGTCTCTAAGCACATCCACCCAACCAGGCCCACTGGAATTTTTGCGGGAAAAGTGCCTGCTGTCATGTTGCCAGGTGCGGGAAAACTAGTGCAGTGACACATAGTGGACCTGAAGTTTAGTGTGAGATGGCAGGCATCAGAGGAGTTCCTTGTCCTGCCTGATCCTGGAGAGATCCATGGACCATGGGATTGTGCTCTTTTGGCCGAAGAGGTTAGAATCAATTTTGGAAAACCTCAGTTCCTTGGCACTTGCTCCTGTCTTCTTTCCTCTTACCCTCACAACTGAGCTGGTGCTTGTTTTCCCTCTTGATCTGAAGCAGCCAGGAGTGGAAGCTTCTCTGGTTGCCATGGGAACCCTGACGCCATCATGCTGTCAGCCTTTCATCTGTGAACTCACTTGGAATCTGCGGTGAGGGTGCCAGATCAAGCGAGCCACTCCTCAAACTCTGTGTTGCTCGAGGCTTGGAGAAACCCACTGGGGAGTGAATCCAACTGTTCACTAATCAGAGCCTGGAATCCCCTAGCCATTCCCACCTGACATTCCCCATGCCTGCCTATTCCCCAGGATAGAGGAGCTCTTTCATTTTTGCTCTTATGTCACAGCAGCACTGGTAACCAAGTGAGGCATTGTCCTGGTCATAACTGAGTGCAAGGGAATCATTGAGAGATCAGAGATATGAATTTTGCCACATTTCTAACTGTAACAAATCTTGAGAGTGAAAGTTACAAACATATCATGAGGGAGATTGAAATTGAAAAAGATCAAGGAAAACGTCAGCATATTGTGAATGTAATGTCTGGGGATGCAATGGTGAATGATCCGAAAAAATCTCCTTTCATACTAACAAGCTGAGTATATTCTAATATGCACATAGTCCGGGCTCTCCTCTTGCCCTGTCCTCCATGGATCACTGATATCATGTTCTGTTCAGGGATCAGCTACAATCAGTTTTCTCCTTAAGTAAAGTCTAGGTAAATCTTTCCGTCAGTACACACACCTAGAATGTGGGTCTTGAGAACAAAAAAAGGTTATTTGTAAGATTGTTGTTAACAGGGAATTAAGAATTCCTTAGTCATTGATTAGCTATGTCTAGGTTTATTTCTTGCATAGACCTTCACAGACACAGAACCTGCATGGATCAAGTCATGTAACTTAAAGGAGCTCTTCCTGTGCTGTTGATATAGCCCATTCAGTAGGGCATTGGTTTTGCAAACGGAAAGGCTGAGGTTCATATCCCCGGAACCATAAAGTTGGAAAGCAAAAAAGAAAAACATTTCTGAGAGTGCAACCTTCCATCCTCTCAATCGTTTTCCTCTTCTCCTCTATTACTCAATGGAATCAACCCTTTTTGAGAAGTAGCAGTTTCACCTGCAAGCATTATGCATTGACTCCTTCCAGCCTGGAGGTGCAATCAAAGGGAGCAGTGCATCCCCAGTCACCTGCATTGCTATACAATACATTTTCCTTCACATCTTTCAACTCTCATTAGTTCAGATGTTACATTTCACTCAAGAGTAGGCTATGACCTTTTAATTCCAGCAGATTTTCCTCATAGAAAATGTACATCAGGTTGCACTGGTACAGAATTCAAATTGACACCTCACTGGCCCTTTCAAATTTCAAGGGTTTTGCGACACACCCCCAGACTGCCAAGGAAGAAAACTTCCACACCACAGCATTTGCAATGTGAACCACAAGTCAACTGAAAAACCAACAAGTGAAGACCAAAGACAGTCACCCCTGGTCCTGATTTCCTAGTAAGTTTTATTTTGTATTGGCTTGCATATGATTTGATGAAAAATGGTAGGATTTGGGGCTGAATCACTTTTAGTTTGTGCTGATAGTGTTCAGGAGAAAGGGGGAATTTAACACCTACTCTCCCACTATCTTTGGAGATTCAGTGTCAAAAGTAAGGGAGCACTTGTGGAGACTCTTGCTAAATTTGATGGATGTCCTCAATAGATGCATTGTAGAAGAGAAAAAAGCATATGTTGTTCTCATGTTTACCATGCATCTGGGAATTAATGGATTGTGATTTCTAGGGTAACAGGGAAAAAATATCATTGGAGGGGTTCATACCAAAAGGAGGAACCCAGACACATTAGGCCATTTGAAAATTAGTGGTGGGAAGCAGTAAGTCAAGAAATAAGCATTTGACAATTTGCAAATGCCTGTGGTACAAGAATTCTGCTCATTAAGTCTCATCACACATTCAAAATTATTGAACCATTCCTGTTTGGATGTTCAGTTTTTTTTGTCTTCACTTTTGCCATTTGCATAGCTGTTTCTGTTTACATTTGTCATGCTGTGGTGCAGTCTTTATTTCCAGAGCGGAGTTGAGTGCTACATATTCCAAATTCAAATCGTTTAAATTGTAGTACATGGGTATTAATGCTTTGTTTTAAAGAAAGTTTATCTCATGGTTCCTGTGGCAGAAAAAGTATGAATCAGCATATCTATAATCAGCTCTCCCTTGAGAGCAAGAAGAAAGAGCCACAACTTTTCAAGGTCTTTGAGGTTCTTGCAAGGGGAAATACAGTCTGTAATGATGGTTGCTTACAGAATGAACTGGCAAGTACTACCTCCTGTATTTGTAGTGAATGTTGAACCTGAAGACTTCTCGTGGAATGTGAGGATTGATGATGATGGTTCAATAGTTTAAGAATGTCTCTTCATTGAAGTAGGGTTTCAGCACCAACAGCCTTCTGCTTTGGGAGTAAACAAAATGTACCTTTTCTTTCTTTGAATATTTATCTTGGAAGCTTTTCATCATAGCCCTTTCAGCATGCTTCAATATCCAATCTGGATTTATGAAATGTGATGCTCTGTTACCCATGCCATCAGCAGGTTCTTCTATCATCCACTGGCTTGTAGTCAGCATCCTCCTGGGGCTGCTAAGAGGACTGGTGGAAATTTTCCACAGGGCCTTGGGCTAGGCAGGCACTAGAATTGTCAAGAGAAAGAACACATGTGTGAACACAGAGTGGCCAGATATTTCTGCAACTTGAGGTGAGTTGAGGTGGTCCTGGAATTTCACAACATGCAAGTTTCTGAGTGCAGCTTATTTGAAAGGCCACAGCCAAAGAGATGTGCCCTTGTAGGTGTAGTGACCACATAATATCTCTCCTGACATGTCAGCACCATCCTATCTTCTGTACAATATCCTGAGGGAATGACTTTTCAACACACCACATAAGCCTTCAGAAGATGCATCCAAGTTCAAATAGAAGACCCACTACCCAGGTTCCAGCTGTCACCTGGCTGAACGTTCTTGGATCCACCAGAATGATTCGATGGGAAGTGTCCCAAGTCATAGATCACTTAATCCACCTTGCTCACTGCATGCTCCACTGCCATGAGATCTCACCAGCCATCATTCAGTGTGGTTACTAGGGCCCTAGGCTAGTTTCCTGCCTAGGATATTCTGGGTGTGCCCAGCCTCTGGAGGAGCAGGATAGAAAGGAATTAGTGCTAGAGTCAGGCCTCATCTTGGTGATCCACGTGTCTCTAAGCACATCCACCCAACCAGGCCCACTGGAATTTTTGCGGGAAAAGTGCCTGCTGTCATGTTGCCAGGTGCGGGAAAACTAGTGCAGTGACACATAGTGGACCTGAAGTTTAGTGTGAGATGGCAGGCATCAGAGGAGTTCCTTGTCCTGCCTGATCCTGGAGAGATCCATGGACCATGGGATTGTGCTCTTTTGGCCGAAGAGGTTAGAATCAATTTTGGAAAACCTCAGTTCCTTGGCACTTGCTCCTGTCTTCTTTCCTCTTACCCTCACAACTGAGCTGGTGCTTGTTTTCCCTCTTGATCTGAAGCAGCCAGGAGTGGAAGCTTCTCTGGTTGCCATGGGAACCCTGACGCCATCATGCTGTCAGCCTTTCATCTGTGAACTCACTTGGAATCTGCGGTGAGGGTGCCAGATCAAGCGAGCCACTCCTCAAACTCTGTGTTGCTCGAGGCTTGGAGAAACCCACTGGGGAGTGAATCCAACTGTTCACTAATCAGAGCCTGGAATCCCCTAGCCATTCCCACCTGACATTCCCCATGCCTGCCTATTCCCCAGGATAGAGGAGCTCTTTCATTTTTGCTCTTATGTCACAGCAGCACTGGTAACCAAGTGAGGCATTGTCCTGGTCATAACTGAGTGCAAGGGAATCATTGAGAGATCAGAGATATGAATTTTGCCACATTTCTAACTGTAACAAATCTTGAGAGTGAAAGTTACAAACATATCATGAGGGAGATTGAAATTGAAAAAGATCAAGGAAAACGTCAGCATATTGTGAATGTAATGTCTGGGGATGCAATGGTGAATGATCCGAAAAAATCTCCTTTCATACTAACAAGCTGAGTATATTCTAATATGCACATAGTCCGGGCTCTCCTCTTGCCCTGTCCTCCATGGATCACTGATATCATGTTCTGTTCAGGGATCAGCTACAATCAGTTTTCTCCTTAAGTAAAGTCTAGGTAAATCTTTCCGTCAGTACACACACCTAGAATGTGGGTCTTGAGAACAAAAAAAGGTTATTTGTAAGATTGTTGTTAACAGGGAATTAAGAATTCCTTAGTCATTGATTAGCTATGTCTAGGTTTATTTCTTGCATAGACCTTCACAGACACAGAACCTGCATGGATCAAGTCATGTAACTTAAAGGAGCTCTTCCTGTGCTGTTGATATAGCCCATTCAGTAGGGCATTGGTTTTGCAAACGGAAAGGCTGAGGTTCATATCCCCGGAACCATAAAGTTGGAAAGCAAAAAAGAAAAACATTTCTGAGAGTGCAACCTTCCATCCTCTCAATCGTTTTCCTCTTCTCCTCTATTACTCAATGGAATCAACCCTTTTTGAGAAGTAGCAGTTTCACCTGCAAGCATTATGCATTGACTCCTTCCAGCCTGGAGGTGCAATCAAAGGGAGCAGTGCATCCCCAGTCACCTGCATTGCTATACAATACATTTTCCTTCACATCTTTCAACTCTCATTAGTTCAGATGTTACATTTCACTCAAGAGTAGGCTATGACCTTTTAATTCCAGCAGATTTTCCTCATAGAAAATGTACATCAGGTTGCACTGGTACAGAATTCAAATTGACACCTCACTGGCCCTTTCAAATTTCAAGGGTTTTGCGACACACCCCCAGACTGCCAAGGAAGAAAACTTCCACACCACAGCATTTGCAATGTGAACCACAAGTCAACTGAAAAACCAACAAGTGAAGACCAAAGACAGTCACCCCTGGTCCTGATTTCCTAGTAAGTTTTATTTTGTATTGGCTTGCATATGATTTGATGAAAAATGGTAGGATTTGGGGCTGAATCACTTTTAGTTTGTGCTGATAGTGTTCAGGAGAAAGGGGGAATTTAACACCTACTCTCCCACTATCTTTGGAGATTCAGTGTCAAAAGTAATGGAGCACTTGTGGAGACTCTTGCTAAATTTGATGGATGTCCTCAATAGATGCATTGTAGAAGAGAAAAAAGCATATGTTGTTCTCATGTTTACCATGCATCTGGGAATTAATGGATTGTGATTTCTAGGGTAACAGGGAAAAAATATCATTGGAGGGGTTCATACCAAAAGGAGGAACCCAGACACATTAGGCCATTTGAAAATTAGTGGTGGGAAGCAGTAAGTCAAGAAATAAGCATTTGACAATTTGCAAATGCCTGTGGTACAAGAATTCTGCTCATTAAGTCTCATCACACATTCAAAATTATTGAACCATTCCTGTTTGGATGTTCAGTTTTTTTTGTCTTCACTTTTGCCATTTGCATAGCTGTTTCTGTTTACATTTGTCATGCTGTGGTGCAGTCTTTATTTCCAGAGCGGAGTTGAGTGCTACATATTCCAAATTCAAATCGTTTAAATTGTAGTACATGGGTATTAATGCTTTGTTTTAAAGAAAGTTTATCTCATGGTTCCTGTGGCAGAAAAAGTATGAATCAGCATATCTATAATCAGCTCTCCCTTGAGAGCAAGAAGAAAGAGCCACAACTTTTCAAGGTCTTTGAGGTTCTTGCAAGGGGAAATACAGTCTGTAATGATGGTTGCTTACAGAATGAACTGGCAAGTACTACCTCCTGTATTTGTAGTGAATGTTGAACCTGAAGACTTCTCGTGGAATGTGAGGATTGATGATGATGGTTCAATAGTTTAAGAATGTCTCTTCATTGAAGTAGGGTTTCAGCACCAACAGCCTTCTGCTTTGGGAGTAAACAAAATGTACCTTTTCTTTCTTTGAATATTTATCTTGGAAGCTTTTCATCATAGCCCTTTCAGCATGCTTCAATATCCAATCTGGATTTATGAAATGTGATGCTCTGTTACCCATGCCATCAGCAGGTTCTTCTATCATCCACTGGCTTGTAGTCAGCATCCTCCTGGGGCTGCTAAGAGGACTGGTGGAAATTTTCCACAGGGCCTTGGGCTAGGCAGGCACTAGAATTGTCAAGAGAAAGAACACATGTGTGAACACAGAGTGGCCAGATATTTCTGCAACTTGAGGTGAGTTGAGGTGGTCCTGGAATTTCACAACATGCAAGTTTCTGAGTGCAGCTTATTTGAAAGGCCACAGCCAAAGAGATGTGCCCTTGTAGGTGTAGTGACCACATAATATCTCTCCTGACATGTCAGCACCATCCTATCTTCTGTACAATATCCTGAGGGAATGACTTTTCAACACACCACATAAGCCTTCAGAAGATGCATCCAAGTTCAAATAGAAGACCCACTACCCAGGTTCCAGCTGTCACCTGGCTGAACGTTCTTGGATCCACCAGAATGATTCGATGGGAAGTGTCCCAAGTCATAGATCACTTAATCCACCTTGCTCACTGCATGCTCCACTGCCATGAGATCTCACCAGCCATCATTCAGTGTGGTTACTAGGGCCCTAGGCTAGTTTCCTGCCTAGGATATTCTGGGTGTGCCCAGCCTCTGGAGGAGCAGGATAGAAAGGAATTAGTGCTAGAGTCAGGCCTCATCTTGGTGATCCACGTGTCTCTAAGCACATCCACCCAACCAGGCCCACTGGAATTTTTGCGGGAAAAGTGCCTGCTGTCATGTTGCCAGGTGCGGGAAAACTAGTGCAGTGACACATAGTGGACCTGAAGTTTAGTGTGAGATGGCAGGCATCAGAGGAGTTCCTTGTCCTGCCTGATCCTGGAGAGATCCATGGACCATGGGATTGTGCTCTTTTGGCCGAAGAGGTTAGAATCAATTTTGGAAAACCTCAGTTCCTTGGCACTTGCTCCTGTCTTCTTTCCTCTTACCCTCACAACTGAGCTGGTGCTTGTTTTCCCTCTTGATCTGAAGCAGCCAGGAGTGGAAGCTTCTCTGGTTGCCATGGGAACCCTGACGCCATCATGCTGTCAGCCTTTCATCTGTGAACTCACTTGGAATCTGCGGTGAGGGTGCCAGATCAAGCGAGCCACTCCTCAAACTCTGTGTTGCTCGAGGCTTGGAGAAACCCACTGGGGAGTGAATCCAACTGTTCACTAATCAGAGCCTGGAATCCCCTAGCCATTCCCACCTGACATTCCCCATGCCTGCCTATTCCCCAGGATAGAGGAGCTCTTTCATTTTTGCTCTTATGTCACAGCAGCACTGGTAACCAAGTGAGGCATTGTCCTGGTCATAACTGAGTGCAAGGGAATCATTGAGAGATCAGAGATATGAATTTTGCCACATTTCTAACTGTAACAAATCTTGAGAGTGAAAGTTACAAACATATCATGAGGGAGATTGAAATTGAAAAAGATCAAGGAAAACGTCAGCATATTGTGAATGTAATGTCTGGGGATGCAATGGTGAATGATCCGAAAAAATCTCCTTTCATACTAACAAGCTGAGTATATTCTAATATGCACATAGTCCGGGCTCTCCTCTTGCCCTGTCCTCCATGGATCACTGATATCATGTTCTGTTCAGGGATCAGCTACAATCAGTTTTCTCCTTAAGTAAAGTCTAGGTAAATCTTTCCGTCAGTACACACACCTAGAATGTGGGTCTTGAGAACAAAAAAAGGTTATTTGTAAGATTGTTGTTAACAGGGAATTAAGAATTCCTTAGTCATTGATTAGCTATGTCTAGGTTTATTTCTTGCATAGACCTTCACAGACACAGAACCTGCATGGATCAAGTCATGTAACTTAAAGGAGCTCTTCCTGTGCTGTTGATATAGCCCATTCAGTAGGGCATTGGTTTTGCAAACGGAAAGGCTGAGGTTCATATCCCCGGAACCATAAAGTTGGAAAGCAAAAAAGAAAAACATTTCTGAGAGTGCAACCTTCCATCCTCTCAATCGTTTTCCTCTTCTCCTCTATTACTCAATGGAATCAACCCTTTTTGAGAAGTAGCAGTTTCACCTGCAAGCATTATGCATTGACTCCTTCCAGCCTGGAGGTGCAATCAAAGGGAGCAGTGCATCCCCAGTCACCTGCATTGCTATACAATACATTTTCCTTCACATCTTTCAACTCTCATTAGTTCAGATGTTACATTTCACTCAAGAGTAGGCTATGACCTTTTAATTCCAGCAGATTTTCCTCATAGAAAATGTACATCAGGTTGCACTGGTACAGAATTCAAATTGACACCTCACTGGCCCTTTCAAATTTCAAGGGTTTTGCGACACACCCCCAGACTGCCAAGGAAGAAAACTTCCACACCACAGCATTTGCAATGTGAACCACAAGTCAACTGAAAAACCAACAAGTGAAGACCAAAGACAGTCACCCCTGGTCCTGATTTCCTAGTAAGTTTTATTTTGTATTGGCTTGCATATGATTTGATGAAAAATGGTAGGATTTGGGGCTGAATCACTTTTAGTTTGTGCTGATAGTGTTCAGGAGAAAGGGGGAATTTAACACCTACTCTCCCACTATCTTTGGAGATTCAGTGTCAAAAGTAATGGAGCACTTGTGGAGACTCTTGCTAAATTTGATGGATGTCCTCAATAGATGCATTGTAGAAGAGAAAAAAGCATATGTTGTTCTCATGTTTACCATGCATCTGGGAATTAATGGATTGTGATTTCTAGGGTAACAGGGAAAAAATATCATTGGAGGGGTTCATACCAAAAGGAGGAACCCAGACACATTAGGCCATTTGAAAATTAGTGGTGGGAAGCAGTAAGTCAAGAAATAAGCATTTGACAATTTGCAAATGCCTGTGGTACAAGAATTCTGCTCATTAAGTCTCATCACACATTCAAAATTATTGAACCATTCCTGTTTGGATGTTCAGTTTTTTTTGTCTTCACTTTTGCCATTTGCATAGCTGTTTCTGTTTACATTTGTCATGCTGTGGTGCAGTCTTTATTTCCAGAGCGGAGTTGAGTGCTACATATTCCAAATTCAAATCGTTTAAATTGTAGTACATGGGTATTAATGCTTTGTTTTAAAGAAAGTTTATCTCATGGTTCCTGTGGCAGAAAAAGTATGAATCAGCATATCTATAATCAGCTCTCCCTTGAGAGCAAGAAGAAAGAGCCACAACTTTTCAAGGTCTTTGAGGTTCTTGCAAGGGGAAATACAGTCTGTAATGATGGTTGCTTACAGAATGAACTGGCAAGTACTACCTCCTGTATTTGTAGTGAATGTTGAACCTGAAGACTTCTCGTGGAATGTGAGGATTGATGATGATGGTTCAATAGTTTAAGAATGTCTCTTCATTGAAGTAGGGTTTCAGCACCAACAGCCTTCTGCTTTGGGAGTAAACAAAATGTACCTTTTCTTTCTTTGAATATTTATCTTGGAAGCTTTTCATCATAGCCCTTTCAGCATGCTTCAATATCCAATCTGGATTTATGAAATGTGATGCTCTGTTACCCATGCCATCAGCAGGCTCTTCTATCATCCGCTGGCTTATAGTCAGCTTCCTCTTGGGGCTGCTAAGAGGACTGGTGGAAATTTTCCATAGGACCTTAGGTCAGGCAGGCACTAGTCTGGTCAAGAGAATGAACACATGTGTGAACACAGAGTGGCCAAACATTTTGCATCTCTAGGTGACTTCAGGTGACCCTGGAATTTCCCAGAATGTAAATTTCTGAGTGCAGCTTAGTTTTAAGGCCACAGCCAAGGAGGTGTGACCTTGAAGATGTAGTGAGCACAGAATATCTCTACTGGCATGTCTGCACCATCCTATCCTCTGTACAACATCCTGAGTGAATGACTCCCCCAGCACCATATGAAGCTTCAGAAGATGCATCTACCTTCACCTAGAAAACCCAATTACCAGGTTCCAGCTCTCATCTGGCTGAACTTTCTTGGGAAAAAGAATCCAAACGCATGATTGAATATGAAGTGTCCCAAATAATACATCACTTAACCCAACATGTTCACTGCATGCTCTACTGCCATGAGCTCTCACCAGCCTTCATTTGGTGTGGTTGTTAGGGCCCTCGGCTAGTTTCCTGACTAGAATATTGTGGGTGTTCCCAGCACTGGAGGAGCAGGTTAGAAAGGAAATAGCACTGGAGTCAGTGCTCAGCTTGGTGATACACATGTCCCTAACCACTTCCACCCAATCAGGCCTACTGGAACTGTTGCTGGATAACTGCCTACTGTCATGTTGCCATGTGTGGGGAAAACAAGTGCAGTGACACCTTTTGGACATAATGTTTAGTGTGAGCTGTCAGTCTTCAGAGGAGTTCCTTAATTTACCTGGTCCTGGAGGAATGCACGGACCACGGGACTGTGCTCCTTTGGCTGAAGAGGTTAGAATCAATTTTGGAAAATCTCAGTTCCCTGGCACTCCCAACTGTCATCTTTCTTCTGACCATCACAACTGAGTTGGTGCTTGTTTTCCCTTTTGGTCTGAAGCAGCCAGGAGTGGAAGCTTCTCTGGTTGCCATGGAAACCCTGACACCATAGTGCTGTCAGCCTTTCATCTGTGAACTCAGTTGGAATCTGTGGTGAGGTCGCCAGATCAAGCTAGCCACTCCTCAAACTCTATGTTGCTTGAGGCTTAAAGAAAAATGCTGGGGAGTGAATCCAACTGTTCTCCAATTGGAGTCTGGGATCCCCTAGCCATTCACACCAGAAATTCCCTTGCCTGCCCATCCCACCTGGCTAGAGGAGCTCTTTCATATTTGCTCTCATGTCACAGGAGCACTGGTAACCAAGTGAACCATTGTCTCTATTGTAACTGAGTCCAACTGAGTCATTGAGAGTTCAGAGATATGAATTCACCACATTTCTAACTCTAAAATATCTTGAGAGTGAAAGCTACAAACATACCATGAGGAAGATTGAAATTGGATGGAAAATGTTTCCGTTATGCCAGGAAATATGGGTCCTGTGTACCCACACCCCAAGAGTGATCACCACTTGCCTCTGCCTGTTAATATTTCCTGACATCATCTGGCTAAGTTGATGAGGCATTCCCTCTTTGAAGCAACTGGGCTTTCCCAGGAGAAACATCTTCCTGGACCTCATACCTTCTTGAGATGATAGTCAAGATCCAGAACTAGCACAGGCTTGTGCATTTTGAACACCACTCTGTTGGGTAGAATTTTGCAAAGTAACATGCCAAAAGGAAAATAGAAAAAAAAAAAAAAGGATCAAGGAACATATCAGTAGATTGTGAATGTAATGTCTGGGAATGCAATGGCGAACGATCCTCAAAATCTCCTTTTATTCTAACAACCTGAATGTATTCTAATACACAAATAGTCCAGCCTCTCCTCTTGCCCTTTCCTCCATGGATCACTGATATCAACTTCTACTCAGGGATCAGCTACAACTGGTTGCCTCCTTAAGTAAAGACTAGGTAATTCTTTCTCTCAGGACATACACGTAGACTGTGGGTTTTGAGATACAAAAAAGGTTATTTGCAAGGTTATTGTTAACAGGGGAGTTAAGAATTCCTTAGTCATTGATTGGTTTTGTCTAGGTTTCCTTCTTGCATAATCCTTCACAGACACAGAACCTGCATGGATCAAGTCATGTAACATAAAGGAGCTCTTCCTGTGCTGATGATATAGCCAATCCTGTAGGGCATTGGTTTCAAAAAAGAAAGGCTGGGGTTCAAATCCCCAGTACCATGGGGTTGGAAACAAAACAAGTGCAAACACTTCTGGAGAGTGCACACCTTCTATCCTCTCAATCGTTTTCTTGTTCTCCTCTGTTACTCAACAAAATCAACCATTTTCAAGAACTAGCAGTTTCACCTGCAAGCATTTTCTATTGACTCCTTTCAGCCTAGAGCTGCACTCAAAGGGAGCAGTGCATCCTATGTCTCCTGCATTGCTTCAGAGTCCATGTTCCTTCACATCTTTCAACTCTCATTTGTTCAGAAGTTACATCTCATGAGTATGTCAAAACAATTTATTTCCAGAAAATTCTCCTGATAGGCAACGTACATAAGGTTGCAGTGCCACGAAATTCAAATTGACACCTCAGTGGCACTTTCCAATTTCGAGGCTTTTTGCACACACTCCCAGAATGCCAATGAAGAGGACTTCCATCCCAGAGCATTTGTCATGTAAACCAAAGGGTCAACTGAAAACCAACAAGTGAAGACAAAAGACAGATGATTCAGGTCCTGATTTCCTAGTAAGTTTTACTTTGCATTGGCTTGCTTATGACTGGATGAAAAACGGTTGGGTTTGGGACTGAATCCCTGTTAGTTCATGCTGATAGCATTGAGGAGTAAGGGGGAATTTAACACCTACTCTCCCACTATCTTTGGAGCTGCACTGTCAAAATTAACAGAGCACTTGTAGAGACTCTTGCTACTTTTGAGAGACATCCTAAATTGATGCATTGTAGAAGAGAAAAATGCATATGTTTTTCTCATATTTACTGGAGATCTGGGAATTACTGGACGGTGATTCGTAGGGTAACAGGGAAAAAAATTCATTGCAAGTGCTCACACTGAAAGAAGGAACCAAGAGACACAAGGCAAGTTGAAGATTGGTGGTGGGTAGCAGCAGGTCAAGAAATAAAAAGCATTTGACAGTTTGCAAATGCTTGTGGTACAAGTTTCCTGAACAGTATGTCTGATCCCACATTCAGATATTCTTGAACCACTCTTGATTTGATGTTCAGTTTTGGGTCTTCACTTTTGCGTTTTGCACAGCTGTTTCTGTTTACATTTGTGATGCTGTGGTGCAGACTTTATTGCCAGAGCAGAGTTAAGTGCTGCATATTTCAAATTCAACTCATTTAAATTGTAGTACATGTGTGTAAATGCTGTGTTTCAAAGAAAGTCTTTTTTCATGGTTCCTGTGGCAGAAAAAGTATGAGTCAGCATATCTATAATCAGCTGTTCCTTGAGAGCAACAAGAAAGAGCCACAACTTTTCAAAGTCTTTGAGGTGCTTGCAAAGGGAATTAGGGTCTGTAATGATGGTTGCTTACAGAATGAACTGGTAAGTTCTACCTCCTGTATTTGTAGAGAACATTGAACCTGAAGATTTGTCATGGAATGTGAGGGTGAATGATGATGGTTCAATAGTTTAAAAATGTCTCTTCATTGAAGTAGGCTTTCAGCACCAACAGCCTTCTGCTTTTGGAGCCAACAAAATGTCCTTGCTCTCTCTCTTTGAATATTCATATTGATAGCTTTTCATCATAGTCCTATCAGCATTGTTCAAGTTCCAAACTGGAGTTATTCCATGTAATGATGTGTTACCCATGCCATCAGGAGGTTCTTCTATCATCCACTGACTTGTAGTCGGCTTCCTCCTGGGGCTGCTAAGAGTACTGGTGGAAATTTTCCACAGGGCCTTGGGCCAGGCAGGCACTAGTCTGGTCAAGAGAAAGAACACATGTGTGAACACAGACAGGCCAGATATTTCTGTATCTTGAGGTGAGTTGAGGTGGTCCTGGAATTTCCCAGCTTGTAAATTTCTGAGTGCAGCATAGTTGTAAGGCCACAGCCAAGGAGGTGTGACATAGATGACCCACTTTCCAGATTTGAGCTGTCACCTGGCTAAACTTCCTTGGCAAAAGGGAGTCACCCGCAAGCATGGATGTGAAGTGTCCCAAATCATAGATCACTTAACACACCATGCTCACTGTATGCTCCACTTGCATGAGCTCTCACCAGCCAATATTCCATGTTGTTGCTAGGGCCCTAGAATAGTTTCCTGACTAGGATATTCTGGATGTGCAAAGTACTGGAGGAGCAGGTAAGAAAGGAAATACTGTTGGAGTCATTGCTCATCTTGGTGATCCACATGTCCCTAAGCACATCCACACACCCAGGCCCACAAGAAAGTTTGCCAGATAACTCCCTCTGTCATGTTACCCGGTGCAGGAAATTGAGTGCAGCGACACCTAGAGGTCCTGAAGTTTAGTGTGAGCTGTCAGGCTTCAGAGGAGTTCCTTGTCCTGCCTGGTCCTCAGGGAATCACAGACCATGGGACGGTGCTCCTTTGGCTAAAGAGGTTAGTATCAAGTTTGGAAAACCTCAGTTCCCTGGCACTTGCTGCTGTATCCTTTCCTCTGATCATCACAACTAATCTCGTGCTTGTTTTCCCTCTTGGTCTGAAGCCACCAGGAGTGGAAACTTCTCTGGTTGCCATGGGAACCCTGATGTCATTGTGTTGTCAGGCCTTTCCTCTTTGACCTCACATGGAATCTGCCATGTGTGTGCCAGTTCACAATAGCCACTCCTCAAACTCTGTGTTGCTCAAGGTTTGGAGAAACCTTCTGGGGAGTGAATCCAACTGTTCTCCAATTGGATCCTGGAATCCCCTAACCATTCACACCAGATATGCCTGCCCATTTCACCTGGCTAGAGAGGCTCTTTCATTTTTGCTCTCATATCACAGGAGCATTGGTAACCATGTGAGACATTGTTCTGATTGTAACTGAGTGCAACTGAATCATTGAGAGTTCAGGGATATGAACTTTACCACTTTTCTAACTGTGAAAACATCTTGAGAGTGAAAGCTACAAATATACCAAGAGGAAGATTGAAATTGGATGAGAAATATTTCCTTTCTGCCAGCAAATATGGTTCCTGGGAACCCAGACCCGAGAGCCATGACCACATGCCTCTGCCTGTCAATATTTCCTGAGATCATCTTCCTAATTTAATGAGGCATTCCCTCATTGAAGCCAAATGGACTTTCCCAGGAGAAACATCTTCCTGTACTTCACATCTTCTTGAGAGCTTTGGCAAGATCCAGAATCAGCACTGGCTTTTGCATTTTGAACAGCACTCTGCTGGCTAGAATTTTGAAAAACAAAATGGCAAAAGGAAAAGTACAAAAAAAGGATCAAGAAAGGTGTCAGTAGATTGTGAATGTAATGTCTGGAGATGCAATGGTGAATGATCTGCAAAATCTCCGTTCATACTAACAACCTGAGCATATTCTAATATGCACATAGACTGGCCTTTCCTCTTGCCGTGTCCTCCATGGATCTCTGATATCATTTTCTGCTCAGAGATCAGCTACAAGAGGTGTCCTCCTTAAGTAAAGATGGTATAATTCTTTCCCTCTGGACACAAACCTAGATTGTGGTCTTGAGATGCAAAAAAGTTGATTTCCAAGATTTTTGTGAAAAGGAGAATTAAGAATTCCTTAGTCAGTGATTCACTTAGTCTAGTTTCCCTTCTTGTACAGACCTTCACAAACACAGAACCTGAGTGGATCAAGTCAGCTAACTTAAAGGAGCTCTTCCTGGCCTGATGATATAGCCCATCCTGTAGGGCACTGACTTTGTAAACGGAAATGCTGCAGTTCAAATCCCCAGCACCATGTGGTTGGAAAGAAAACAAGAAGAAACAATTCTGAGAGTGCAAAACTTCTATCCTCTCAATCGTTTTCTTGTTCTCTTTTATTACTTACTGGATTAACCCTTTTCAAGAACTAGCTGTTTCATCTGTAAGCAATATACATTGACTCCTTTCAACCTAGATCTGTACTCAAAGGGAGCAATGCATCCCCAGTCACCTGCATTGCTTCAGTGTATGTGCTCCTTTACATCTTTCAACTCTCATTTGTTCAGATGTTACGTCTCAATCATTATGATGCTATGACCATCTATTTTCAGCAAATTCTCCTGATAGACAATGTTCATCAGGTTGCAGTGCCACAAAATTCAAATTGACAACTCAGTGGAGCTTTCAAAATTCGAGACTTATTGGACACACTCCCTGACTTCCAATGAAGGGGATTTCCACACCTGAGCATTTGCCATGTGAACCACAAAGTCAACTGAAAAACAAACAAGTGAAGACAAAAGACAGCTGCCCCTGGTTCTGATTTCTTAGTCAGTTTTATTTTGTATTGGCTTGCTATGACTTGAAGAAAAATGGTAGTACTTGGGGCTGAATCCCTATTACTTTGTGCTGATAGCACGCAGGAGAATGAGGGGATTTAATACCTACCCTTCCAGTATCTTTGGAGCTCCAGTATCAAAAGGATCTGAGCACATGTAGATACTCTTGCTAAATTTGTTGAATGTCCTCAATAGATGCACTGTAGAAGAGAAAAAAGCATGTTGTTCTAATTTTTACCACGGATCTGGGAATTACTGTATTGTGATTTGTAGGGTAAGGGGATATAAAAAAGATTTATTGCAAGGGTTCACACCAAAAGAAGGAACCCAGAGACATTAGGCAAGTTGAAGATTGGTGGTGGGTAGTAGCAAGTCAAAAAATAAAAAAACATTTGACAATTTGCAAATGCGTGTGGTACAAGTTTCCTGCTCAGTAAGTCTGATTCCACATTCAGATATTCTTGAAAAACTCCTGTTTTGATGTTTAGTTTTGGGTCTTCAATTTTGCATTTTGCACAGCTGTTTCTGTTTACATTTGTGATGCTGTGGTGCAGTCTTTATTTCCAGAGCAGAGTTGAGTGCTCCATATTCCAAATTCAAATCATTTAAATTGTAGTTCATGGGTGTAAGTGCTGTGTTTAAAGAAAGCCTTTTCTCATGGTTCCTGTGGCAGAAAAAGTATGAATCAGCATATGTATAATCAGCTGTCCCTTGAGAGTAATAAGAAAGAGCCACGAATTTGCAAGGGTTTGAGGGCCTTCCAGAGGGATTAGGGTCTGCAATGATGGTTGCTTACACAATGAACTGGCAAGTACTACTTCCTGTATTTGTAGAGAATGTTGAACCTGAAGATATGTCATGGAATATGAGTGTGGATGATGTTGGGTGAAGAGTTTTAGAATATCTCTTCATTAAACTAGGCTTTCAGCACCCACAGCCTTCTGCTTTTGGAGCCAACAAAATGTCCTTGCTCTCTCTCTCTTTGAATATTCATCTTGGAAGCTTTTCATCATAGTCCTTTCATCATGGAGCATGTTCCTGTCTGCAGTTATGCCATGTGATGTTGTGTTACGCATGATTTCAGCAGGCTCTTTGATCAACCACTGGCTTGTAATCAGCATCCTCCTGGAACTGCTAAGAGGACTGGTGGAAATTTTCCACAGGTCCTTGGGCCAGACTGGCACTAGTGTGGTCAAGAGAAAGAGCACATGTGTGAACACAGAGTGGTCAGATATTTCTGTATCTTGAGATGACTTGAGGTGGCCCTGGAATTTCCCAGGATATAATAAATTTCTGAGTACAGATTAGTTATAAGTCCACAGTCAAGGAGGTGATGCCTTGCAACTTTAGTGAGCATAGAATATCTCTCCTGGCATGTCAGCACCATCCTATCCTCCATAAAATATCCTGAGGGAATGACTCCCCAATACACCACATAAGCCTTCAGAAGATGCATCCTTCTCCAACTAGAAGACCCTCTTCCAAGGTTCCAGCTGTCATCTGGCTGAACTTTCTTGGAAAAAGGAGACACAAGCAAGATTGGATGTGAAGTGTTCCAAATCATAGATCACTTATCCCACCATGCTCGCTGCAGGCTCACTGCCATGAGCTCTCACCAACCATCATTTGGTGTGGTTGCTAGGGCCCTAGGCTAGTTTCCTGAGTAGGATATTCCAAGTGTGCCCAGTCCTGGCCAAGTGGGATAGAAAGGTAATAACACTGTAGTCGTTGCTCAACTTGGTGATTCACGTGTTCCAAATACATCCACTCAATCAGTCCCACTGGAAGTTTTGCCAGATAACTGTCTGCTGTCATGTTGACAGGTGTGGGAAAACGAGTGCACCGACACCTAGTGTACCTGAAGTTTAATGTGAGCTTTCAGGCTCAGAGGAGTTCCTTGTTTTACCTGCTCCTGGAGGAATCCATGGACCATGGGGCTTTGCTCCTATGGCTGAATGGATTAGAATCAATTTTGGAAAACCTCAATTCCCTGACACTCACTCCTATCTTCTTTCCTCTTACCATCACAACTGAGCAGGAGCTTGTTTTCCCTCTTGGTCTATAGCAGCAAGGAGCAGAAGCTTCTATGGTTGCCTTGGGAACCCGGACACCATCATGCTCTCAGGCCTTTCCTCTGTGACCCCAGGTGCACTATGCAGTGTGGTGTGTGCGCAGGATCACATTAGCCACTCCTCAAACTCTGTGTTGCTCAAAGCTTGGAGAAATACTCTGGGGTGTGAATCCCACTGTTCTCTGTTGGGGGCTGTGCCATGTGGGGTGCACCGGGATGGTGCCTGGTGGCGAGTCAGAGGTTGTTTTGATCACATCGGGCGTGAGGAGGTTGATTAACATAAGCACACCCAGGTGATTTGTCATTGGCCATATTCAATTAAGTCCATGAACAGAAGGCATGCACAGGTGTTCCCAAGTGCTCCTGCTCAGGCCTGCTCATTTTGACCTTTGCTGTGAGAGGGTAGCTGGCTTCTCACCTGATCTCAAATGGCATGGCCCTGCCCTCCATCTCCTGGAGGGAATATAAGTGGGCAGTAGATGGAGAGCAAGAGAAAGAAGCGGCAAGCCAAAAAGCAGCAGCTAGCAGAGAAAAGAAGCAGCTAGAAAAAAGCAGCTAGCCCTCAGATAGAGAGCACCTAGTTCACAGGATGTGGGACACACCTCTAAGAAGAAGCAACAGAACTATAAGAAATAGATCTCTGATAAGCATAGAAGCCTTTCTTTCTCTAAAACTTCCTCTAAGCAAAGTCTCTCTTTCTATAAGAAAAGCATCTCTTTTTCTCAAAGTCTCTTTTCCTCTATAAATTAGTGAATATAGGAAAAGTAGTTTATTCCCAGTCCACCTTGGATAAATACCTGTGCAATTGTTGCCACAGGCTTTGACAGTTCTCCTATCGGAGCCTGTAATCCACCAGTCATTCACACCCTACCTTCCTGATGCCTGCCCATTCCCCCTGGATAGAGGAGCTCTTTCATTTTTGCTTTCATGTCACAGGATCACTGGTAACCAAGTGAAGTGTTTTCCTGAATGTAACTGAATGCAGCTGAATCATTGAGAGATCAGGGATATGAACTTCACCACATTTCTAACTGTAAAAATTCTTGAAGAGTGAGAGCTACAAACATACCAAGAGGAAGGTTCAAATTGGATGAGAAGTGTTTCCTTTCTGCCAGCAAACTTGGGTCCTAGGAACCTAGACCCTGAGAGCCAATCACCACTTGCCTCTGCCTGTTAATATTTACTGACATCATCTGGCTAAGTTGATGAGGCATTCCCTCATTGAAGGCAACTCGCCTTTCCTAGTAGACTCTTCTTCCTGTTCCTTACACCTTCTTGAGAATATAGGCAAGATGCAGAACCAGCACTGGCTTGTGAATTCTGAACACCACTCTGCTGCATAGAATTTTGCAAAGTAAAATGTCAAAAGGAAAAGGAGAAAAAAAAAAAAGGAACTAGGAAGATGTCAGTAGATTGTGAATATAATATCTGGGAATGCAATGGTGAGTGATCCACAAAATCTCCTTTCATACTAACAACCTGAGCATATTTTAATATTCACAAGTCTGGCCTCTCCTCTTGCCCTGTGCTCCATGGATCACTGATATCATTTTCTGTTCAGGGATCAGCTACAACTGGTTGCCTCCTTAGGTAAATATGGGATAATTCTTTCCCTCTGGACACACACCTAAACTGTGGGTCTTGAGATGCAAAAAAGGTTATTTGCAAATTGTTGTGCTAAGGAGATTTAAGAACTCGTTATTCATTGATTGGCTATGTCTAGGTTTCTTTCTTGCATAGACCTTCACAGACACAGAATCTAAGTGGATCAAGTCATGTAAATTAAAGGAGCTCTTCTTGTGCGGATGATATAGCCCATCCTGTAGGGCACTGACTTTGCTATCAGGAAGGCCAGTATTCAAATCGCCAGCACCACATTGTTGGAAAGAAAACAAGAAGAAACAATTCTGAAAGTGCAAACCTTCTATCCTCTCAATTGTTTTCTTGTTCTCCTTTGTTACTCAATAGAATCAATCCTTTTCAAGAACTAGCAGTTTCACCTGCAAACAATACCCATTGACTCCTAACAGCTTGGAGCTGCAGTCAAAGGAAGCAGTGCTTCCCCAGTCACCTGCATTGCTTCAGAGTCCGTGTTCCTTCACAACTTTCAATTCAAATTTGTTCAGATGTTACATTTCAATCATGATGATGCTATGACCATCTATTTCCATCAAATTCTCCTAATATACAATATACATCAGGTTACAGCTCCCCAAAATTCAAATGGACTCCTCTCTGGCCCTTGCAAATTTTGAAGCTTTTTGGACAAACTCCCAGACTGCCAGTGAAGGGGACTTCCACACCTGAAGCATTTGCCATGTGAACCACAAAGAAAAACCAACAAGTGAAGACAAAAGACAACCACCACTGGTTCTAATTTCCTAGTCAGTTTTATTTTGAATTTGCTTGCTTATGACTTAATGAAAAATGGTAGGATTTGGGGCTGAATCCTCATTAGTTTGTGCTGATAGCACTCAAGAGAAAGGGGGAATTTAACACCTACTCTCCACTCTCTTTGCAGCTCCAGTGTCAAAAGGAACAGAGCACTTGTAGAGACTCTTGCTAAATTTGATGAATGTCCTCAATAGATGCACTTTAGAAGAGAAAAAATCATATGTTGTTCTGATGTTTTCCACAGATCTGGGAATAACTGATTGTGATTTGTAGGGTAACGGGGGAAAAAAAAGCATTCATTGCAAGGGCTCACAACGAAATAAGAAACACAGAGACATTAGGCAAATTGAAGATGGGTGGTGGTAGTAGAAAGTAAAAAAATAAAAAGGATTTGACATTTGCAAATGCCTGTGGTAGCAGTTTCCTGCTTAGTAAGTCCAATCCCACATTCGAATATTCTTCAACCAGGCCTGTTTTGATGTTCAGTTTTCGATCTTCACTTTTGCATTTTGCACAGCTGTTTCTGTTTACATTGGTGATGTGGTGCAGTCTTTTTTTCCAGAGCTGTCTTCAGTGCTGCATATTCGAAATTCAACTCATTTAAATTGTAGTTCATGGGTATAAGTGCTGTGTTTTAAAAAAAGCCTTTTCTCATGGTTCCTGTGGCAGAAAAAAACCTATGAAACAGCATATGTATAATGAGCAACAAGAAAGAGTCACAAGTTTGCAAGGGCTTTGAGGTCCTTGCAAGGGGAATTAGGGTCTGTAATGATGGTTGCTTACACAATGAACTGGCTATTACAACTTCTTGTATTTGTAGAGTAGGCTGAACCTGAAGACATGTCGTGGAATTTGAGGATGGACAATGATGGCTGAATAGATTTAGAATGACTCTTCATTGAATTAGGCTTTCAGCACCAACAGCCTTCTGCTTTGGGTGCCAACAAAATGTCTTTGTTCGCCCTCTTTGAATATTCATCTTGGAAGCTTTTCATCATAGCCCTTTTAGCACGGTGCATGCTCCAATCTTGAGTTATGCCAATTGATGCTGTGTTACCCATGTTATCAACAGGTTCTTCTATCATTCACTGGCTTGTAGTCAGCATCCTCCTGGGGCTGCTAAGAGGACTGGTGGAAATTTTCCACAGGGCCTTGTGCCAGGCTGGCACTACTCTTGTCAAGAGAAAGAACACATGTGTGAACAGAGAGGCCAGTAATTTCTGCATCTGTATGTGAGTTGAGTTGTCCCTGGAATTTCCCAACATGCAAATTTCTGAGTGCAGTTTAGTTGTAAGGCCACAGCCAAGGAGGTGTGACCTTGCAGATGTAGTAAGCACAGAATATCTCCTGGCATGTCAGCACCATCCTATCCTCCATACAACATCCTGAGTGAATGACTCCCAGGACACCATATAAGCCTTCAGAAGAATCATCAGCTTCACCTTCAAGACCCACCTCCAAGGTTTCAGCTGTCACCTGGCTGAAATTTTGTGGGATAAAGAAACAACCCACATGATTGGGTGTGAAATGCCCCAAATCACAGATCAATTAACACACCATGCTCACTGCAGCTTCAATTCCATGTGCTTTCTTCAGCCATCATTTGGTTTGGTTGCTAGGGCCCTAGGCCAGTTTCCTTAGTAGGATATTCTGGGTGTCCCCAGTCCTGGAAGAGAGGGTTTGGAAAGATATAGCACAGAAGCTAGTTATCAGCATGCAGATCCACGTGTCCCTAAGCACCTCCACCCAAGAGGCCCACTACACCTAGTGCAGGATAACTGCCTGCTATCATGTTGCTTGGTGTGGCCAAATGAGTGCTGGGACACCTAGTGGACCTGAAGTTTAGTGTGAGCTGTCAGGATTCAGAGGAATTCCTTGTCCTGACTGGTTCTGGAGGGTTCAACTGACCACGGGGCTATATTCTCCTGGCTAAAGAGGTTAGAATCACTTTTGGAAAACCTCAGTTCCCTGGCACTCACTCCTGTCTTCTTTCCTCTGGCCATCACAACTGAGCTGGTGCTTCTTGATCTGTAGCAGCCAGGAGGGGAAGCTTCTCTGGTTGCTGTGGAAAACCTGAGGCATTCTTGCTGTTAGGCCTTTCCTCCGTGACCTCAGGCAGAATCTTTGGTGCGGGCGACAAATCATGCTAGACACTCCTCAAACACTGTGTTGCTCAAGGCTTGGAAAAACCCTCTGGGGAGTGAATCCAACTCTTCTCCAATGGGAGGCGGGAATCCCATCGCAATTCACACTTGACATTCCTGATGCCTGCCCCTACCACCTGGATAGAGGAGAACTTCCATTTTTGCTCCCATGTCACAGGAGCACTGGTAACCAAGTGAGGCATTGTCCTGAATGTAACTGAATGCAACTGAATCATTGAGAGATCAGGGACATGAATTTCATCCCTTCTCTCACTGTAACAAATCTTGAGAGTGAAAGCTACAAATATACAGAAAGGAAGTTTGAAATTGGATGAGGAAAGTTTTCTTTCTGCCAGCAAATATGGTTCCTGGCAACCCATACCCTGAAAGCTATCATCACTTGCCTTTGCCTGTTTATTTTTTCTGACATCATCTGGCTAAGTTGATGAGGCATTCCCTCATTGAAGGCTTTTCCCAGGAGAAACAACTTTCGGAACCTCACACCTTCATGAGATGAAGGGCAAGATCCAGGACCAGCACTGGCTTGTGCATTTGAACAGCCCTCTGCTGTGTAGAATTTAGCAAATTAAAAATCAAAAAGGATAAGTAAAAAAAAAAAAAAAGAAAAAGATCAAGGAGGGTGTCATCAGATTATGATAATAATGATTTGGGATGCAATGGCAAATAATCTGCAACATCTCCTTTCATACTACCAACGTGAGTATACTCTAGTGCCCCCAGAGTCCTGCCTGTCCTCATGCCCTGTCCTCCATGAATCACTGATATCTTTTTCTGCTCAAGGATCAGCTACAACTGATTTCCTCCTTAGTAAAGACAGGATAATTCTTTTTCTCAAGACACACCCTTAGACGGTGGGTCTTGAGATGCAAAATGTTTATTTGCAAAATTGTAGTGAAAAAGAGAATTAAGAATTCCTTAGTCATTGATTGGCTTTGTCCAGATTTCCTTGTTGCATAGACCTCTACACACACAGAACTTGAGTGGATCAAGTCATGTACCTTAAAGAAGCTCATTCTGTGCTGAGGATATTGCACATCCCATAGTGCAATGGCTTTGCAAAAAGGAAGGTCAGGGTTCAAAACCCCAGCACCATGGAATTGGAAAAAAAAAAAAAAAAGAAGAAAAAACACTTCTGTGTGTGCAAACATTCTATCATTTCAATCATTTTCTTTTTCTTCTGTTACTCAATGGAATCAACATTTTTCAAGAACTAGCATTTTCAGCTACAGGCAATATCCATTGACTCCTTTCAGTCTGGAGTTGCAATCAAAGGGAGCAGTGCATCACCAGTTACCTGCATTGCTTCAGAGTACGTGTTCCTTCACATCTTTCAACTCTCATTATTCAGACATTATATCTCAATCATGAGTATGCTGTGTCCACCTTTTTCCACCAAATTCTCCTGATAGGCAATGTACACCAGGTACAGTGACACGAAATTCAAATTGACACCTCACTGGTGCTTGCCAATTTCGACACTTTTTGAACACACTCCCAGCTTCCCAATGAAGTTGACTTCCACATGAGAGCATTTGCCATGTGAAACACAAGGTCAACTGAAAAACCAACAAATGAAGGCAAAGAACAGTTGCCCCTGGTCCTGATTTCCTTGTCAGCTTTCTTTTGTATTGTCTTTTTTATGACTTGATGAAATGTGGTAGGAAATAGTGCTGAATCCATGTTAGTTTGTGCTGATAGCAGTCAGGAGGAAGGGGAAATTTTTCACCTACTCTCCCAGTATTTTTGGAGCTCCAGTGTCAAAATTAACAGAGAACTTGTAGAAACACTTGCTAATTTTGATGGAAGTCCTCAATAGATGCACTGTAGAAGAGAAAAAAGCATGTTTTTCTCATGATTTCCATGGATCTGGGAATTACTGGTTTGGAATTGGTAGGGTAATGGGGGAAAAAATTAACTGCAAGAGCTCATACTGAAAGAAGGAACCCACAGACAACAGGCAAGTTGAAGATTTGTGAGGGATAGCAGCAGTCAAGAAATAAAAAGCATTTGACAATTTGCAAATGCCTGTGGTACAAGTTTTCTGCTCAGTAAGTCTGATCCCACATTTGGATATTCTTGAACCACTCCTGTTTTGATGTTCAGTTTTGGGTCTTCACTTTTGCATTTTACACAGCTGTTTCTGTTTACACGTGTGGTGTGATGTTCAGGTGCAGTCATTATTTCGAGAGCTGGGTTCAGTGCTGCATATTCCATATTCAACTCATTTTAATTGAAATTAATGGGTGTAATGCTGTGTTTAAAAGAAAACTTTTTCTCCTGGTTCCTGTGCCAGAAAAAGTATGAATCAGTATATGTATAATCAGCTGTCCTTTGAGAGCAACAAGAAAGAGTCACGATTTTCAAGGTCTTTGAGGTCCTTGCAAGGGGAATTAGGGTCTGTAATGATGATTGCTTACAGAATAAACTGGCAGGTTCTACTTCCTGTATTTGTAGAGTATGTTGAAACTGAAGACATGTCTGGATTTTGAGGGTAGACAATGATGGCTGAATAGTTTTAGAGTGTTTCTTCATTGAAGTAGGTTTTCAGCACTAACAGCATTCTGCTTAGTGTGCCAACAAAATGTCCTTGTTCTCTCTCTTTGAATATTCATCTTGAAAGCTTTTCATCATAGCCCTTTTCAGCACAGTTCATTTTAAAATATTGAGTATTGGAATTTCCATATTGACAATATGCCATGTGCTGTTTTGTTACTCATGCCATCAGGAGGCTCTTCTATTATCCATTGGCTTGTATTCAGCATCCTCCTGGGGTTGCTAACAGGACTTCTGGAACTTTTCCAAAGGGTCTTTTGCCAGGCTGGCACTAATCTGGTCAAGAGAAAGAACACATGTGAAAACAGAGATGCCAGATATTTCTGCATCTCGAGGTGATTTGAAGTGGTCCTGGAATTTCCCAGCTGGTAAATTTCTGAGTGCAGCTTAGTTATAAGGCCGCAGCCAAGGAGGTGTGGCCTTGCAGTTGTAGTGAGCACAGAATATCTCTCCTGGCATGTCAGCACCATCCTATCCTCCATACAACATCCTGAGTGAATGACTCCCAGGACACCATATAAGCCTTCAAAAGATGCATCCACCTTCATCTTGAAGACCCACTTGCCAGGTTCAGCTGTTACCTGGATGAACTCTCTCAGAAAAAATGAGAAACCCACATGATTGGGTGTGAAATGTCCCAAATCATAGATCACTTAACCCACCATGCTCACTGCATGCTCCACTACCATGAGCTCTCAGCAGCCATCATTGGGTGTGGTTGCTAGGGCCCTAGGATGATTTCCTGACTAGGATATTCCGGGTGAGCCCAGTCCAGGAGAAGTAGGTTAGAAAGAAAATAGCCCTGGAACTGTAGCTCAGCTTGGTGATACATGTGTCCCCAAGCACATCCACCCAAGCAGGCCCACTGGAACTGGTGTGAGATAACTGCCTGCTGTCATGTTGCCTGGTGCAGCAAAACAAGTGCAGCAACACCTAGTGGACCTGAAGTTTAGTGTGAGCTGTCAGGCTTCAGAGGAGTTTCTTGTCCCACATGATCTTAGAGGAATCCATGGGCCACGGGGCTGTACTGTCCTGGCCGAAGAGGTTAGAATCACTTTTGGAAAACTTCAGATCCCTGGCACTTGTTCCCATCTTCTTTCCTCTGACCATCGCAACTGAGCAGGTGCTTGTTTTCAATCTTGGTCTCTGGCAGAGAGGAGTAGAAGCTTCTCCAGTTGCCATGGGGACTGTGACACCATCATGGCATCATGACTTTCCTCTGTGACCTCAGCAGATTCTGAGGTGCTGGCACCATGTCACGGGAGAAACTCTTAATCTCCACGTTGCTCAAATCTAAGAAAAACCTCTGGGAAGAGAAACCAACTGTTCTCCAACAAGAGCGTGTAATCCCTGAGCCATTCACACCCGACCGTCCAGATGCCTGCCCTTTTCACCTGGATAGAGATGGGCTCCCATTTTTGCCCTCATATCACAGGAGCATTGGTTACCAAATGAGTCATTGTCCTGAATATAACTTTAGCAACTGAATAACTGAGAGATCGGGGATATGAATTTCAGAGCTTATCATACGGTAACAGATCTTGAGAGTAATAACTACAAACATACCGAGAGGAAGATTGAAATTGGATTGAGGAATGTTTCCTTTCTGGCAGTATATATGGCTCCTGAGAACCCAGACCCCAAGAGTCATCACCTCTTGCCTGTGCCTGCTTCTAATTCCTGACATCGTCTCGTTTATTTGACGTGGCATTCCCTTATTGAAGGAAACTGGCCTTTCCCAGATGAAACACCTTCCTCTACCTCACCCCTATGTGAGATAATAGGCAAGATCCAGAGCCAGCACTGCCTTGTGCATTTTACAAAGCACAATTCTGGTTAGAATTTTCTAAAGTAAAATGCTAAAATGAAAAGTAAAAAGATGAAGAATGGTGTCAGTAGTTTGTGAATGTAATGATGTAATGGCTGGGGTTGCAATGGCAAATGATCCCCAAAATCTCCCTTCATACTAATAACCTGAGCATATTCTAATAACCACATTGTCCTGCCTCTCCTTGTGCCATGTCCTTCATGGATCACTGATATCACTTTCTGCTCAGGGATCAGTTAAAACTGTTTTCCTCCTTAACTAAAGATGGGATGATTCTTTCCCTCAGGACATACCATAGACTGTGGGTCTTGAGGTGCAAAAAGGTTTCTTACAAGATTGTTGAGAAGAGGAGAATTAAGAATTCCTTAGTCATTGATTGGCTTTGTCTAGGCTTGCTTCTCTGTCTAGAACTTCACAGACACAGAACCTGAGGTGACCAAGTCATGTAACTTATTGGAGTTGTTCCTGTGCTGAGGATGTGGCCCATCCCATAGTGCTTTGTATTTGCAAGCGGAAAGGCATGGTTCAAATCCCCAGCACGATGGGATGGAAAAAACAAGAGAAAACACTTCTGAGGGTGCAAACCTTCTATGATCTCAACCTTTTTCTTTTTCTCCTCAGTTATTCAACGGAATCAACACAGTTCAAGAACTGCCAGTTACACCTGCAAGCTATTTCCATTGACTCCTTTCAGCCTGGAGCTGCACTCAAAGGCAGCACTGTATTCCCAGTTACCTGCATTTCTTCTCTGTACATGTTCTTTTATATCTTTCAACTCTCATTAGTTTAGACATTACATCTCACTCATGAGTATGCTATGACCATCATTTTCCAGCAAATTCTCCTCATAGGCAATGTGCACCAGGTATCAGTGCCACAAAATTCAAATTGACACCTCACTGGCCCTTGCTATTTCAAGACTCTTTTTACACACTCTGACTGCCAATGAAGGGGACTTCCACACCTGAGAACTTTGCATGTGAACCACAATATGAAGTGGATACCCAACATGTGAAGACAAAGACAGCCACACCTGGCCCTGATTTTCTTGTCCGTTTAATTCTGTTTTGGCTTGCTTATGAGTTGATGAAGAATAGTAGGTTTCAAGGCTGAATTCTTCTTAGTTTGTGCTGATAGCACTCAGGAGAAAGGGGGAATTTACCACCTAGACTCCCAGTATCATTGGAGCTCCAGTGTCAAAAGGAATGGAGCACTTGTAGAGACTCTTGTTAATTTTGGTGGATGACCTCAATAGATGCATTGTAGAAGTGGGAAAAGCATATGTTGTTCTCATGTTTACCATCGATCTGGGAATTTGGGATTGTGCTTTGTAGGCTAAGGAAAAAAAAAAAAAAACATTCATTGCAAGAACTCACACCAAAAGAAGGAAACCAGAGACATTAGGTAAGTTTCAGGTTGGTAGTGAGTAGCAGCAAGTAAAAAAATAAAAAGCATTTGACAATTTGCATTTGACTGTGGTACAAGTTTCCTGCTAATTAAGTCCAATCCCACATTCGGATATTCTTGAAACATTCCTGTTGTGATATTTAGTTTTGGGTCTTCACAATTACATAACAATTTCTGTTTACATTTGTGATATTGTGGTGCAGTCTTTATTTCAAGAGCTGGGTTCAGTGATTCATTTTCCAAACTCTGCTCATTCAAATCGTAATTCATGGGTATATGTGCTGTGTTTTATAGAAAGCTTTTTCTCATGGTTCTTCTGCCATAAAAACTATAAATCAGCATGTGTATAATCAGCTGTCCCTTGAGAGCAACAGAAGGAGCTGTGAGTTGGCAAAGACTTGAGGTTTTTGAAAGGAGCATTAGGGTCTGTAATGATGGTTGCTTACACAATGAACTGGAATGTACTACTTCCTGTATTTGTAGAGTATGTTGAACCTGAGACTTGTGGAATTTGAGGTTAGACAATGATTCCTGAATCACTTTAGAATGTCTCCTCATTGAAGTAGGCTTTCAGCACCAACAGCCTTCTGCTTTCAGTGCCGACAATATGTTCTTGCTCTCCCTCTTTGAATATTTGTCTTGGAAGCTTTGCATCATAGCCCTTTCAGCTCAGTGCTTGCTGAATCTGGAGTTATGCCATGTGATGTTGTGTTCCTCATGCCACCAGCATGCTCTTCTATCATCCACTGACTTGTAGTCGGCATCCTCTTGGGGCTGTTAAGAGGACTGGTGGAAATTTTCCACATGGCCTTGTGCCCAGCTGGCACTAGTCTGGTCAAGAGAAAGAACACATGTGTGAACACAGAGAGGCCAGACATTTCTGCATCTTGAGGTGACTTGAGGTGGCCCTGGAATTTACCAGCAGGTAAATTTCTGAGTACATCTTAGTTATAAGGCCACAGCCAAGGAGGTGTGGCCTTTCAGGTATTTGTCCTGGCATGTCAGCACCATCCTATCCTCCCTGCAATATCCTGAGTGAATGATTTGCACAACTCCATATGAGACTTCTGAAGATGCATCCACCTTCACCTAGAAGACCCACTTCCCAGGTTCCAGCTGTCACCTGACTGAACTTTCTCAGAGAAAAGGAGCCACCTGCAAGATTTGGCATGAAGTGTCCAATTCAAAGTTCACTTCACCCACCATGCTCACTGCACGCTCTACTGCCATGAGCTCTCACCAGTCATCATTTGGTGTGGCTGTTAAGGCCCTAGGCTAGTTTCCTGACTAGCATATTCTGGGTGTACCCAGTCCTGGAGGAGCAGGTTAGGAATGAAGTAGCGCTGGAGCCAGTGCTCAGCTTGGTGATCCACTGGTCCCCAAGCAAACCTCCACCCAACCAGGCCCACTGGAACTGGCAGGGGATAATTGTCTGCTGTCTTGATGTCCAGTGTGGCCAAATGAGTGCAGCGACACCTAGCGGACATGAAGTTTAGTGTGAGCTGTCAGGCTTCAGAGGAGTTGTCCTGCCTGGTCCTGCAGGGATCCACAGACCATGGGGCTTTGCTCTCCTGACTGAACATGTTAGAATCACATTTTGGAAAAACCTCAGTTATCTGGCACTTTCTCCCATCTTCTTTCCTCTGACAATCACAACTGAGCTGGTGCTTGTTTTCAATCTTGGTCTCTGGCAGACCAGAGCGGAAGCTTCTCCAGTTGCCATGGGAACCGTGTCACCATCAAGCTGTCACACCTTTCCTCTGTGACCTCAGGCAGAATATGTGGTGCAGGTGCCACATCATGGGAGCAACTCCTCAATCTCCATGTTGCTCAAGGCTCAGAAAAACCCTTTGGGGAGAGGAACCAACTGTTCTCCAACCAGAGCTTTAATCCCTGAGCCATTAACACCTGACCTTCTCAATGCCTGCCCTTTTCACCTGGATAGAGGAGGGCTCCCATTTTTGCTCTCATGTCACAGGAACACTGGTTACCAAGTGAGTTGTTGCCCTGAGTATAACTGAAGGCAACTGAATTATTGAGAGATCAGGGATATGAATTTCAGAGCTTATCTCCCGATAACAAATCTTGAGAGTAATCGCTACAAACATACCGAGAGGAAGATTGAAATTGGATGAGAAATGTTTCCTTTCTGCCAGTAAATATGGCTCCTAGGAACCAAACCCCAAGAGCCATCACCACTTGCCTTTGTCTGTTAATATTTCCTGACATCATCTGGTTTATTTGATGAGGCACTTCCTCATTGAAGTAAACTGGCCTTTCCCAGGAAAAACACCTTCCTGTACCTCACCCCTACATGAGATAGGAGGCAAGATCCAGCATCAGCAGTGGCTTGTGCATTTTCACATCACTCTTCAGGTTACAATTTTTCAAAGTAAAGTGACAATAGGAAAAGTAAGAAAAAATAGAACAAGTAATGTGTCCGTGAATTGTGAATGTAATGGCTAGGGATGCAACGGTGAATGATCCCCAACTTCTCCTTTCATTCTAACAAGATGAGCATATTCTAATTCCCACAAAGGCCTGCCTCTTCTCATGCCCTGGCCTCTGTGGATCACTGATATATTTTTCTGCACAGATATCTGCTACAACCCCTTTCCTCCTTAAGTAAAGATGGGGTGATTTATTCCCTCAGTACACACCTCTTGACTGTGTGTCTTGAAATGTAAAAAAGATTATTTTCAAGATTGTTGTGAAAAGGAGAATTAAGAATTCCTTAGGCATTGTTTGGTTTTGTCTAGGGTTTCTTCTCTGCAGAGAACTTCACAGACACAGAACTTGAGTGGGTCAAGTCATGTACCTTAAAGGAACTGTTCTTGTGCTGGGGATATAGTCCATCCCATAAAGCGTTTGCTTTGCAGTTGGAAAGACCGGGGTTCAAAGCCCAGTATGCCAGAATGAAAAAAAAAAAAAAGTCAAGGAACTACTGAGGATGTCAACCTTCCATCGTCATAATCTAGTTTTTTCCTCTACTGTTAATCAATGAAAACAACACTGTTCAACAAGTACCAGTTTCACATGCAGCAATTTCCTTTGAAACCTTTCAGCAGGGAGTTGCACTCAAAGGGAGAAGTGTATCCACAGTCACCTTCATTTCTTCAGAGTACTTGTTCCTTCACATCTATCAACTCTCATTAGTTCATGCGTTACATCTCACTCATGAGTATGCCAGGCGCATATTTTTCTAGCAACTTCTCCAAATGGGCAATGTGCACCATGTTGCAGTGGCAGGAAATTTAAAATGACACCTCACTGGCCCTTGGCAATATTGAGGATTTTTGGACGCTCTCCCAGACTGCCAATGAAGGGAATTTCCACACCTGAGCATTTCCCCTGTGAACCACAATATGAACTGGAAAACAAACAGGTGAACACAAAAGACAGCCACCTTTGGACCTGAGTTTACTAGTCAGTTTTACTTTGCATTGGCTTGCTTATGACTTGATGAAAAATGGTCAAATTTGGGGTTCAATTCATGTTACTTTTCTGCTAATAGCATTCTAGAGAAACGGGGGTTTATGACCTATTCTTCCAGTATCATTGGAGCTCCAGTGTCCAAAGGAACTGAGCACTTGTATAGACTCTTGTTAATTTTGATGGATGTCCACAAGAGATGCACTGTGAGTGTGGGTAAACATATGTTGTTCTCATGTTTACCACGGATCAGAAATTATTTGATTGTGCTTTGTAGGGTAAGAGATGACCAAAGGGCCATTCATTGCAAGAACTCCCACAAAAAGAAGTAATCCAGAGACATAGGCCTCTGGCAGGTTGGTGGTCGGTAGAAGCAAGTCAAGAAATAAAAAGGAGGCCTGAGGATATAGCTCAGTTGGTAGAGTGCTTGTTTAGCAAGAACAAAGCCCTGGGTTCAAATCCCCAGCACCACCAATAAAAAAGTGAAATAAAAAGGATTTGACTATTTGCAAGTGCTTGTTGTACAATATTGATGCTCACCAAGTCCGATCAAACATTCTGATTCTTGAAACACTCCTGTTGGGTCTTAACTTTTGCTTATTAGCAGAGCTGTTTGTGTTTACATTTCTGATATTGTGGTGCAGTGTTTATTTTGAGAGCTGGATTTGTACAGTATATTACAAATTCAACTCATTTAAATTGTAGTTTGCAGGTAAAAGTGCTGTTTTAAAGAAAGCCTTTGGTTCTTGTGCCAGAAAAACTACAAATAAGCATGTGGATAATAGCTGTCTCTTAAGAGTAACAAGAAAGAACCATGAATTTGCAAGGGCATTGAGGTTCTTCCAAGCAGAATTAGGGCCATAATGGTGGATGCATAGAGAATGAACAGGCAAGTACTACTTCCTGTATTTGTAGACTATGTTGAACCTGAAGATGTGCCATGGAATTTGTGGGTAGACCATGAAGGCTGAGTAGTTCTAGAGTGTCTCTTCACTGAAGTAGGCCTTCAGCAACAACACCCTTTTACTTTCTGTGCCCCAAAATGTCCTTACTCTCCCTCTTTGAATATTCAGCTTGGAAGATTTGCACCATTGCTCTTTCTTCACGGTGCCATGTTCCAATCTGGTGTTATTCCCTGTGATGCTGTGCTCCTCATGCCATCAGCAAGCTCCTATAACATCAACTGGCTTGTAGACTGCGTCCTTCTGGGGCTGGTAAGATGACTCATGTCAATATCCCTCAGGGCCTTGTAAAAGGCAGACATTAGTCTGGATACAATAATGAATAGTTGTGTGAACACAGATCAGCCAGACAATTCCTCATCTCTAGATGAGCATCACCTACCTGGAAATTCCCAGCATGTAAATTTCATACAGCCTAGTTGTAAGGCAGCACCCAAGATGTAGCCTTGCATGTCAAGTGAGCTCAGAACATCTCTCCTTGCATGTCAGAACCGTCCTGTCATCCGTCCAACATGCTGAGTGAATGACTCCCTCCTCTCCACATTAGCCTTCAGAGGAGCCACCCACCTTAACTTAGAAGACCCACTTTTCAGGTACCAGCTGTCTCCTGTCCAAACTTTCTAGGAAAGGAGGGGCAAGCATTCAAATTGGGTGTGAAAGGTCCCAATTGAAATATCACCTATACCACCATGCTCACTGCATGCTCCACTGCCCTGAGCTCTCACAAGCCATCATTCCATGTAGTTCCTAGAGCCCTAGGCTAGTTTCCTGACTGGGTGTGCTCAGTTCTTGAGGAGTGGTTTCAGAAGAAAATACCAGTCCAGCTGGTGATCAGCTTGGTGATCCATGTGCCCACAAGCACACCTTCACCCAATATAACCTACTGGATCTTCTGGGGGACAATTGCCTGCTGTCATGATGCCCATCGTGGCCAAATAAGAGCAGTGTCACCTAGCAAGCCTAGTCATTAGTGTGAGCTGTCGGGCTTCAGGGGGTTTCTTTGTCCTGCCTGGACCTGGAGAGATCCACCAAACATGGGGCTGTGCCCTGCACATTGTCTTCCTCCTGGCCTCCTAGCTGATGAGGTTAGAATCACATTTCTTGGAAATTGCAGATCCCTGGCACTCACTCCCTTCATCTTTCCTGTTACCATCAAAACGGTGCTGGTGCTTGTTTTCAATCTTGGTCTGAAGCAGCCAGAAGCTAATTGTCTCTGGTTACCATGGGAACCATGATGCCATCGTGTTGTCATGCCTTTCCTCTGTGACTTCATGCAGTATATTGGTGCAGGTGACGTGTCACAGGAGCCACTTCTCAAAATCCATGTGGCCCAAGGTTGGAAAAATCCCCTATAGATAGAAACCAAGTGCACCCTCCAACTGGAGCCTGGAATCCCAGAGCCATTCACACCTGAAAGGCCTGATGCCTGCCCCTTCCACCTGGTTTAGATGAGCTCTCCCATATTTGGCTCTCATGTCACAGGAGCACTGGTAACCAAGTGAGACTTTGTTCTGAGTGGAATTGAATGCAACTGAACAATTGAAAAATCATGGATATGAATTTCAGACCTTATCTCAATGTAATGAATCTTGAGAGTAATTGTTGTAAACATACCCAATGGAAGATTGAAATTGGTTGAGGAATGTTTTTTTTCTGCCAGCAAATATCTTTGCTAGGAACCCAGACACCAAGAGCCATCACCACTTGCCTTTGCCTGTTTATATTTCCTGACATCATCTGGCCAAGTTGCTGAGGCATTCCCTCATTGAATAAAACTGGCCTTTCCCAGGAGTAACACCTTCCTCTACCTCACCCATCCCTGAGATGATAGGCAAGATCCACTACCAGCACTGCCTTGTGCATTTTGCACTACACTCTTCTTGGTAGAATTTTTCAAAGTAAAATGACAAAAGAAAAAGTAAGAAATACAAAGGTCGAGGAAGTTGTCAGTAGATTCTGAATGTAATGACCAGGGATACAACCGTGAATGATCCCCAACATCTCCTTTCATACTAACACCTTGAGCATATTCTAATTCCTACATAGACCTGCCTCTCCTCATGCCCTGACCTCCAGATATCACTGATATAATTTTCTGCTCAGGGATCAGCTACAACCAGTTTCCTCCTTAAGTAAAGATGGGATAAATTTTTCCCTCAGGACCCACCCAGAGACTGTGGGACTTGACATGCAAAAATGGTTATTTGCAAGACTGTTGTAAAAAGAAGAATTAAGAATTCCTTAGACATTATTTGGCTTTGTCCTGGGTTGCTTCTCTGTAGAGAACTTCATAGACACAGAAGCTGAGGAGATCAAGTCATGTATCTTAAAGCAGTTGTTTCTCTGCTGATGATATAGCCCATCTCATAGGGCACATACCTTGCATGTGGAAGGACAGGGGTTTGAATCTCCAGCACTGCAGGATGGGAAAAAAAAACAAAAACAAAAAAACACAAAAAACAAACAAACAAACAAACAAAAAAAAAAAACAAGACCAAAGACTTCTGAGCATGCAAACCTTCCATTCTCTCAACCTCTTTTTTCCTCCTCTGTTAATCAATGGAGTCAACACTGTTGAAGAAGTACCAGTTTCACGTGCAAGCCATTTCCATTGCCACATTTGAGCAGGGATCTGCACTCAGTGGAAGCAATGCTTTACCAGTGTTCTGAAGAGTACTGAAACTAAACATCATTTCAACTCTCATTAGTTCATATGTTACATCTCACTTATGAGTATGTTCTTGCTGATATTTCTTCTGCAACTTCTTCTACTAGGTCATGTGCACCAGGTTACAGTGGCAGGAAATTTAAAATGACATCTGAACTGGTCCTTGGTAATTTTGAAACTTCTTGGACACACTCCCAGACTCTGCCAATGAAGGGGATTTTCACACCTGAGCACTTTCCATGTCAACCACAATGTCAACTGGAAAACTAACAAGTGAACACAAAAGACAGCCACCCTTGGCCCTGGAGTTTCCTAGTCAGTTTCCCTTTGCATGGTCTTGCTTATGTCTTGATGAAAAATGGTAGGATTTGGGACTGAATCCATGTTAGTTTCTGCTGAAAGCACTCAAGAAAAATGGGGGAATTTATGACATACTCTCCCACTAACATTGGAAATCCAGTGTCAAAAGGAGTGGAGTGCTTGTATAGACTTGTTTATTTTGATGGATGTCCTCAACAGATGTACTGTAGAGGTGGGTAAAGCATATGTTGTTCTCATGTTTACCATGAATCTGCGAATTACTGGATTGTGCTTTGTAGGGTAAGAGATGACACAGGGACCCTACTTTACAAGAACTCACACCAAAAGAAAAAAAAAAAAAAAACCAGAGACATTAGGCATGTGGCAGGTTGGTAGTGTGTAGAAGCTAGTCAAGAAACAAAAATGATTTAACAACATGCAAATGCCTGTGGTACACTTTTCCTGCTGAGTAAGTCCAATCCCACATTGAAATATTCTTAAACCACTCCTCTTCTGATATTCAGGTTTTGCCCATGTTGGGTCTTCACTTTTGCCTTTTAGCAGAGCTGTTTGTGTTTACATTTATGATATTTTGGTGCAGTCTTTATATCAAGAGCTTGATTTAGTGCTGCATATTCCAAATACAACTTGATCTAAATATCGTCTGTGGATGTAAGTGCTGACCTGAAAGGAAAGCCTTTCCTCATGGTTCTTGTGCCAGAAAAGATACGAATCAGCATATGTATAATCAGCTGTCCCTTGAGAGCAATAAAAAAGAGCCATGAATTTGCAAGAGCATTGAGGTCCTTGCAAGAAGAATTAGGGTCTATAATGATGGTTGCTTATAGAATTAACTGGCAAGGACTACTTCCTGTATTTGTAGACTATGTTGAACCTGAAGACATGTAATGGAATTTGTGGGTAGACCATGAAGGCTGAGTAGTTCAAGTTTCTCTTCACTGAGGTAGGCTTTCAGCACCAACACCCTTCTGCTTTCTGTGCCCACAAAATATCCTTACTCTCCCTCTTTGAATATTCAGCTTGGAAGCTTTGCACCATTGCGCTTTCTTCATGGTGCATGTTCCAATCTGGTGTTATGCCCTGTGATACTGTGCTCCTCATGCTATCAGCAGGCTTCTGTATCACTGACTGGCTTGTAGTCTACATCCTCCTGGGGCTGGTAAGATGACTCATGTTAAAATCCCTCAGGGTCTTGTGCCAGGCAGGGACTAGACTGTTCACCAAAATTAACAGTTGTGTGAACAGAGATAGGCTAGACATTTCTGCATCTCGAGGTGAGTTGATGTGTCCCTGGAAATTCCCAGCATGTAAATTTCATGCAGCCTCGTTGTAAGGCAGCACCCAAGGAGGTGCAGCCTTCAGGTGGAGTGAGCACAGAATATCTCTCCTTGCTTTTCAGCACCATCCTGTCCTCAGAAGAACAAGCTGAAAGAATGACTCCCACCTCTCCACATTAGCCATCAGAGGAGATGCCCCTCTTCACTTAGAAGACCCACTTTCCTGGTTCCAACTGTCTCCTGCCTGAACTTTCTAGGAAAGTAGGGGCAACTGTCCGCATTGGGTGTGTAGTGTCCCAATTGAAAGGTTACTATGCCACCATGCTCAGGGCATGCTCCACGCCCTTGAGCTCTCACCAGCCATCATTCTATGTGGTTTCTAGGGCCCTAGGCTAGTTTTCTGACTAGAAAATTCTGGGTGGGCCCAGGCCTTGCTGAGCAGATTTGGAAGGAAATAGTCCAGCCAGTGATCAGTTTGGTGATCCACGTGCCTCCAAGTACACTTCCACCGAACCTGGTCTACTGGACCTGATGGGGGATGTTGCCTGCTGTCATGATGCCCGGTGTGGCCAAATGAAAGCAGCATCACCTAGTGGACCTGGAGTTTAGTGTGAGCTGTCAGAATTCAGACAGATTCCTTGGGCTGCCTGGATGTGGAGAGATCCACTGACCATGGGACTGCACCCTGCACACAGCCTGGCTCCTTGTCTCCTGGCTGATGAGGTTAGAATCACATTTCTTGAAAATTGCAGGTCCCTGGCACTTGCTCCCATTTTCTTTCCTGTGATTATCACAAGTGAGCTGGTGCTTGCTTTCAATCTTGGTATGAAGCATCCAGGAGTGGAAGCATCTCTGGTTGCCATGAGAACTGTGATGCCATCTTGCTGTCATGCCTTTACTCTGTGACCTCAGGCTGTATCGGTGGTGCAGGTGCCATGTCATGGAAGCCATTCCTCAAACTCCATGTGGCCCAAGGCTCAAGAAATCTCTCTGGAGTGAGAAACCAATTGCATTCTCCAACTGGAGCCTGGAATCCTGGAGTCATTCAGACCCGATCTTCTGGATGCCTGCCCCATCCACCTGGATTACAGGAGCTCTCCCATCTTTGACTCTCATATTACAGGAGCACTGGTGTATAAGTGAGGGGTTGTTCTGAGTGGAATTGAATGCTACTGAGATCAGGAATATGAATTTCAGCCCTTATCTCACTGTAATGAATCTTGAGAGTAAAAATTGCAAACATACCCAGAGGAAGTTTGAAATTTGTTGAGGAATGTTTCTTTTCTGCCAGCAAATATATCTCCTGGGAACCCAGACATCGAGAGCCATTACCACTTGCCTTTGCCTGTTTATATTTCCTGACATCATCTGGCTAAGTTGCTGAGGCATTCCCTCATTGAATAAAACTGGCCTTTCCCAGCAGTAACACCTTCCTCTACCTCACACATACCTGAGATGATAGGCATAATGACTTCTCTGAGTGAGACCCATTCTGGCTAATATCAGTACACCATCTCTGGCCTTACCTATTTATTCAATCAACACTATTGTGGACACTTGGAGAGATGTGGATACTTCATCTTTCCAAAATCCATAATAGTAGTTTGGTGCTGCCATGCAGACAGGTTCTTCACCAATTTCTGAAAACCAAAAACAATTGAAATACATGTCAATTTCCAAAACACTGAGGACCTCAAACCACCATTCATCATCCACCATTTCCACACCTTTTCACAAGAGTCTGAGTTCTTACAGGTGATGAAGGAGGTCCAGGATTTCTGACATGTTTCTGAAAAGTGCATGGGAAGCACATACATAAGTTGTTTAGATTCTTCTCTGATATGTCATTGGCTGCTATCTTTTGACAAGAGAGAAAACCTCCTAGGGCAATTGAATCAGGTGCAATCCATACATTCAAGGGACTTTGTAAAATACATCCAAGGATAATTTCTCATCATTATGGAGGACTTCTTTAGATCTTTTATGGAAGCATTCCAGACATACCTGAGATCAGTGAAACTTTGGCCCAAGGGTTACTCAAAAAGTTTCCAAACCTTTGAGCCCAATATGTGAGAACCCCTCTCACAAAAGACCTCCAACATTTCTAGATTGTGTAGTCAAGCTACAACTTCTATGTTTTCCCTTTTTTCTCTGGGTTCTGCCATAAACCTCATCTCAACCCCCATTGCTCAGGGTCTTCTGAGTCCTCTGGTTGAGCAACCCTCACCCACAAGTGCTCTGCATCTGCTGGGTCTTCTTGATGATAGAACGTCTCCTAATATTGATCAAGCTTCTTTGTTAAAGCTGTAAATTTCACCTATCTTATGCTTAGTCAGTCCCCTTTTGTTCTTTTTGTGAGCTCCCCTCACCGAATAGTGGTCAGTTCTTTCTGTTTATTTTTTTCTGAGTTCCCTAACCATTCTTTCTTCATTCCTCTCTGTGTCTTCTTAATGAGTATCACTCACATTATTGTGCTCAGTTTTTTCTCTATCCTATTCAAGGTTCCTCAAGGTAATTCTTACTCAGTTTCCTCTTGGTACTTTGGGTAAGAGACATTCACTGACAGTGTTCCATCTTTTCTCAGTCCTGTTAATCTTTTTTCAGACTACATTGCTAAAGGTCATCTTAGTCCTTTCCTGAGTGTCACTCAAACACAATTTCTTCATCTCCTAATAGCTGTCTCATCTCCAGGAAGTCCTATTTCTAGGCAATACAGGTAACAGGGAAAGAACTCCTGGTTTCTACCACAATGTCATGCTTAAAATTTTTATTGGATTAAACTTTCACCTAAAATTTCTGCTTTTCCAACTTCATTTATTTAACATAGGAGAAAATGTTAAGGAATTGGAGAGTTGGCATTATCTGAACAGACTGCGTATGGTAAGTAACTGGATCCTCTTTCAGTCTGACTCTGAAATACTTGACTGGAAAACCAATGCAAGTCAAAACCAAAGAAATTCTAATGAATTTTTAATTTCACATTTAAAATAATATTCTCAAAATCCTTAGTTGATTAGAAAGGCCCACAGATTTCAAGGGTTGGTGGCATGGGAAAAATATTTAACCCTGTCTATGTAAGAAGGTAAAGCATAGTAGATGAACACTGAGCGGACAATTTTTCAAACTGTCTGTGGTGTTCTAGAGAAAAGGAGAGGAAGGCACATGTGGGAAAATTTATGAGCTCAGAACATTATTATATAAGTAGAATTTTGGGTTCATGCAAACCTGAACCCCAATCTTAGAATCACAATTAATTCCTATTTTCTCCACACTGCCTCCTCCTCCTGGAATTTCCCTTTCAAAATTTCTCACCAGCAGATATCTAGGCAAAAAAAAATGGCCCAGTGGAGGTGATTGATCTTTCCTATTGTTTCAGTTATGCCAGTGGCTGAGGAAGTAGATACTCCAGGGCAAAGCCAGTTTTCCTAAATTAGGAAAAGCCTAATCAACTTAGCACAATGATGTCTGTAAAAATAAACATACAAACAGAAGTGGTGATGGCTCATGGCATCAATTATCCCAGGAACAGTATGCATTGGCAGAATAAAAAATAGTGAAATTTAATTTTATACTCCCTGTGGTTGTATTAGCAACAAATCTTTTCGAGAATCACTGCACTGAGCTTAGGTCTATAAAGTTACATCCACTGAACTGTCCATCATTCAAAGTACTTCTACCGTAGTTTTCATCATTCTCAAAGAAATGCCTAAGGTTTTTAACAGCAAACCTGTGAAATGAGAGTAATAAAAGTCCAAAGGACTGGCTTCCAGTAACTTGGGATTGAAGGGTACAAGAGTTCACTTTGTTTTTCACCCCAGGGTGTGTTTCTGGGCCTGGGGCATCATGGGTTCATATGAGTGCCTCCTGTGACATCCTGGCTGCTCTGCAGATATCTCTTGATGTCACAGAAAGGCAGAATGCAACGTGATATCACCATTCCCATGGTCACCAGAAAATCTTCCCCTCCTAACTGCTTGAGACAATGATTCAAGTAAAATGCCAGCTCAGCAGTGATGTTAACAGGGGAAAGGAAGGGGAAGAGTTCCAGAGTCTACTGCTTTCAACAAATGTGATCCTAAATTCTCCACCCAATTGCTGAAAAGCATAGGTATGTTGTTTGCTCAACCCTGCAGGCCTATGGGCGATCCAGATATGTCCAGGGCTATTCATCAAGCTGAAGACTGACAGCCTGCACCAACCTGAAATCCCACTAGATGGGGCTGAACATGTTTGGCCACACCAGGCATTTTTGCCACATGGCCAACTTCTCCTGCTGCAGGCATATGACCACCAAGACAAGTTGACCTGGGAGGATTGGATGGGTTCAGGGGGCTGTGATGATCACTTAGCCTAGCACTGACCCCAAGTGGCTTTGCCATCCCTGTCTGTTCCACCCAGTCTGGGCTCCCTTGAAATTTTGCTAAGTGACCTAACTGACATAGGGCCAATCCAGGGAAAAGGAATGATGGTTGTTGACAGCTGAGGGCAGGGGAGCATCCAGTGCAACTAAGTGGATTCGGTGATGACTGATGGGAAACATCCACAAAATCTGGTGGGTTCCCTTCATTTTCCTCAAATGTCCAAACACATGAGAACCAGACATTTGAAATTTGACCTGTAAGTGGAGGGTGGTTATCCCTGTGATGCACTGTGAGAAGAGGGAGTGCATCACTGAGCACATGTAATGGAGGCGAGAAAGCAGCTAGAAAATGAGGAGAGATGTCCTGTGCAATTGCCACCTACCAGTTCAAAATTGCTTTGATGCTGGTCCACAACTAGACTGCACTCTGAAATTCTCTTGATGGGAGTTTCTATGAGGTCCTTGAACTCACCTTTTTAGGGCACAAATATTTGGCCAATGTGTCTTGATAGAAGTATTCAACCTCTTGTGCTCACTACTACCAGTCTGACACAGGTCCTTCTGTGACAATGCCAAGGGTCCTTTAAGCAGGCCCTGGGAATGTAGACTACAGCCCAATAACCAGAACCTGGCAAAAATATGCTCCTATAATGTGATGTTATGGATGTTAAAAGGAAATGATAGTGACTTGATGAGCACAATGTTTCCAAGCATATCATCTTCTAAAATGCATCATGATGAAAGAGAGGATTGTTACAAAAGTTGAATATGTAAAAAGAGATAAGGTAAGAGTAGTGTGTGATGCACTAAAACACAGGATGGTTGGAGATGAAAACCAACTAGAGTGAACAGATCCTTAAAAACTGTCAGTTTTAATTGTCTCCTCAAAAATACAAGGACATTTCCTTACCTTCAAACCACTATAGGAATGCATCAGGAAGAAACTGCAAGATCATTTAGTAAGCAAAGGTAATTACTGACAATAACCCAACTGTAAAGTATACAAATGATCTTGCAGATTCTTGCAAAGGACAGCTGTTACACTTATGCTGATTTGACTTTTCTGCCATAAGATCTCTGAGGAAAGGCTTTCCTTACTCCACAGAACTTACACACAACCACCTAAACTTAAGCAAAGAGATATTTGGAAGTTCAATACTGAATGGTGGTTCTTAAATAAAAAGCACACCTCAACATCAGGGATGTAAAGGAAAAAAAAATCTCTGCTCAAGTACAAAATTAAAAATCCCAAATGGGCAAATCCTGAATTTCAAAAGTAGAAAATTTAAAAGAGTAACTGCAGATGTGAAAGACGTTAACTACCAGAAAAAAAATGAATGTAAAGTGTTTTGTATAAAAATACAAAATCCATTTTTATTGGAATTTTCTTATATCCACCACAAACATGCCACATACTCATTCTCTCTGATTTTATCCTTTATGCTAGTTATTTAGAAAAAGAGTATTTTTTAAATTATTCCTTACCCTGCAAAGCACAATCAATATTCCAGAACCATGGTAGAGATGAGAACACCACAACATTCACCCAAATCTACACAGCATGGCTCCTATAAATCCACAAAGTCAATAAAAGTTTGCAAAATAGCTTCATTTATAAGTCTGGATCTTCAGTGATACAAGGAAACCAGTCTTTAAACTCACTGTGCCACCTGTTTGACATCAGCAGAAATTAAGAAATGTATTCATCACCAATTTACTCAATTTTTAAAGGAATAATTTCTTCCCAATGCGCAGAAAAACAGATTTAGAAAATGTAGTGCCAAAAACCAGCCCTTTGTGTCATCACCTACAAAAATCAGAGCTGATGTTTAGGTTGACCTGGATCTGGTCCAGATAACAAATGCAATTCATTTTGAGAGAGCCTGGGAGTGTTCCCCAGAATTCTACTGCTTCCAAAATATTATTGCAGTTGACATTTGGAATCATACCATTTAATGGAAGTAAGCACCTTCAATCTTTATGAATTTGCTATTTAAATCCCCACTTCAGCAGTTTCCTGAGTATCATATAACCTATCAGCTTTTGATAGTTGTCTCATCATGAGTAATGCCTACTCTAAGGCAAACCCAGTCATGGAGGGAGCACTGTTGATTTACAACACAGTGTTATGATGAAAAATCATTGGAATTAACTTCCACATAAAAGTGATACTTTTCCAACTGTGTTCTATTCACTTGATTCAACAGGGGAGAAAATGTTGAGGAATTGAATGGCTTACATTATCTGAAGTACTGACTATGGTAGGTGACCAGATACTCTTCTGGTATGATCTGTGAAATGCTTGACAGAAAACAAACCCAAGACAAAGCCAAGCACAGTCTAAAGAATTTTTAATTTTATATTAAAATAATACTTTCAGAATCCTTAGTTGTGTAAAAAGTACCACTGTCATCATTTATTGAAATTGGAGTAATATTTGTTCCTTTCTATTTAAGTAGAAAAATGGATTCAGCAGAATCTTTTGCCCTGCACAGAACAGGATTGCCCACAAGCCCCTGGGGCTGTGCCTCCAACATATACTGGCTCCTCTGCTCATGGATAGAGATGTGAGGATCACATTTGTTGAAAGCACTAGACTCTGTGTCTTGTCTTCCTCCTTTTCCCTCTTACCATAACTGCTTAGCCAGGACATGACTTGAATCATTGACCCCAGTGTCCAAGATGGGAAGCTTCCCTGGTTGACATGATAATCATAGTGGCATTGCTATGACTCTGCCTTTCTGATATGTCAGGAAGTATCTGGAGAGCAGCCAGCATGTCTCAGCAGGCACTCATTTGGGCCCTTTTTGATCCAGTTCAGAAACACCCTCAAGGGTGAGAAACAAAATGCACTCTCTTACCTGAGCCTGGAATCTCCTTGCCCTTCAATCCCTAGTTGCTGGAAACAAGCCCTTTTGATTTTGATCATCTTACCTGTCTCTTATTTTATTCCCATTTCACAAGATCACTGTTAAGAAGCCAGGCACTTATTTGAGAAAGATATAAACCAGGGTAGCAAGATTTTGAATGATGGACAGTTCAATGGAAGTAACATTCTAGACCTAAGTTCTGAGCAATGATTCTTGAAAATATTTGCTACAAAACAAACAACAGGGAGAATAAAAATTATGTGTTGCATTTTTTTATGCTGCCATCGTATATTGTACCTGGGGTTACTGATGAAGTAAGTCTTCACTGCTTCCCTTTTCCAGTTTTATTTTTACAGACATCATCTGAGCAAGTAAAATAGGCCTTCATTATTTAGAAAAAAACTGATTTTGCCCTGGAGTATCTACTTCCTCAGTCTTCACCTTAATTGAAATAATTGGGATATTCCATCACATACACTGTGCTGTTCATTTTGCTCAGATATCAACTGGTTAGAAATTTTGAAAGAAAATTTTCAGGAGGAGAAGGCAGTGAGGGACAAGTAGGAATTGATTGTGGTTGAAAAGTCTTGGAGTTCAAGATTGCAATAACCTTGAAATCTGCTTGAATAATTATATCCTTAGCACATAAGCTTTTACACATTTGTTGTCCTCTGATTTGCCCCAGGCCTCCACAGACCATTGGAAAAATTGTCTGCCCAGTGTTTATTTACAACCATATTCCTCCATAAATAGATGGTGTTGATTCTTTCCCCTTGAAACCAACACTTGATGACAGTGGGACTTTCCATGCAAATAAGGATTCTGAGAGGACTATTTAAATGTGAAATTAAAAATCATTAGAATATGTTTGGTTTTACCTTGGCTTGGTTTACCAGCCAAGAATTTTACAGGTAAAATCAGAAGAGAATCAAGTCACCTACCATAGTCAGGATCTTCAGATAATGCCAATCCACCAATTCTTCAACATTTTCTCCTCTTTCAAATTAAGTGAATAAAACATGTTTGGAAAATTACCACCTTTAAGTGGAAGTTCATTCCAATGAGTTTTCAGCATGACACTGTTGTAGGAATCAGAGTGCTCCCTTCATGACCAGGTTTGCCTTAGAGTTGGCATTCCTCAACATGAGACAACTATCAGGAGAAGATAGGTTAAATGATACTCACCAAAATGGTGGAGTGGGTATTTAATTAGCAGTTCATGCTGATGTGGAGAGAGAGGGTGGTTTACAGTGACAGTGACTTGTGGGCTCCCAGAACCATCAGCAGTCTATTTGCAGGTGGGCAGGCATGTGGGTGGCCAGGATCAGTTGGAGGGTTGGAAGACTTGTTAGGTTTGTTCTTCCAAACAGCAGGGTACATGCCTGTGGATAGATGACTGTAGAGTGGAAAGTTTTATCCTTGAACCCAGGCACACTTCCCAGGCATGGAACGAGGTGTCAAGAATTGTTTGGCATCACATAATCAATTGCACCTGCATTGTCTTGCCAGTCTTTTGTGTGATATTTCCTGAGTACCTGAGAAAGTGAGAACCTGCCTTCCTTGAGGGTGGGGACATATGATATGGGATAAAATTTGCATCTGGTACCAGGTCCTCAAGCAGCAGTTTGGGCCCAGGAAGATGCCCATTTCCACTCTGGTCACTGAGATAGGCCATAACTCCTCACAAAACACTGTGACTGCTATGGCCCTGTACCCACCTAGCAACATGGAAACAGCAGGACTGCCTCCTTTCAGAGAGCCTCAGAGGATAGTTGGATATTCTCTCAACTCCACACACTGCCTGGGAAATCTTGGACTCAGATTGCTCCCAAGGACATGAGCTATTCAAAAAGGAAGGTGGGGAAAAAAGATTAGCAAGTAGAAGCCCTGGTGGTGCACACAGGTGGGCCCTGATCTGGTTACAACTGGGTCATGTCTGGTGTAACACATAACCGTGTTTGGGTTCTGACCTTACCCTTGACCTGATCACAACTGGGCCATGACCTGATCACACATTGGACTCTAGCCTCAATTTGCCCTGACTCTGTTCAAAATCTTGGTGCTGATCTGGTCACACACTGTATCCTGACCATCACCTTACCCAAGGTCCTACCATTTGTCATACTCTGAGCCATTACCCAGGTTACATAATGGGCTTGACCCTGGTCATACTCTGAGTATTGAACCTGTTCACATTCTTTTCATTCACCTGATCACATTTGGACCCTGACCTGGTCACAACTTGGTCCTCAGTTGGTCATACTCTATGCACTGACCTGGTCAAGCATAAGGCCCTGAGTTGTCACAACTAAGCCCTGAACTGGTCACAACAGAGTTCCACACTGGACAGACACTGGGCCCTAACACTGGTCACACACTATGCCCAACTTAGTCACATGCTGGACCCTGACTCTGGTCACATTCTGGGCCCTGATCCTTATCATATTCTGGGTTTTGACCTAGGAAATACTCTGAGTCCTCATCTTAGTCACCCTCTGGATCCTGGTCCAGGTCACACTCTGGACACTGACCCTGTTCATCCTCTATGCTGTGGCCTTGGTTACATTGTGGGCCTGGATCCAGGTTAAACAATTGGCCTTAACTATGGTCATCCTCTAGGCCCCAAGCCTGGTCAAACACTGGGCCTGTACCTTGGTTAAATTCTGGGGCCTGACACTTGTCACCATTTTCCCTGGTACTGGTCACACTCAGCACACTGACCATGATCACACACTGGTCTCTGACACTTGTAACACTCTATACACTGATAATGGTCACACTCTGTGACCCTGGTCACAATCTGTGCCCTGTCCCTAGTCACATTCTGTGTTCTGACATTGGTCATACTCTAGGTTGTCATAAGGCTCACATACTGGACCCTGGCCCTGGTCACATTCTGGGCACTGGCCATGGTCACACTCTGGGCCTTAACCTTGGTCACAATCTGGGCCTTTACCTTGGTCATACTCTGTCTCTGGCCTTGGTCACACTATGGGCCCTGGCACTGGTCACCCTTGCTGCACTTCCCCTTGGGGTGGGAGATTGAAAAGGAAGCATCAGGAAGACTGTCAAGTGACCAGAGTGTGCTGAGAGTGTGGGAGTGCATCCCACAGACCTCAATAATCAACAGTCTTGTCTCTTTCGGGTCCCCCAGGAGAGCAAGTGCTTGTCATGAAGTCCTTACTTGAACATGCACTGGTGTCCACAGGAGCCTGGCTAACTCCAGAGCCCCCTATTGCTACACAGTTCTCTGTAACAGTGCCAAAATACTCAGTATCACCTAGAGTGCTTACCTTCACAATCTGGGTGACTGTCTCAGCATACAGTCATGGGGCTCAAGCCAAGACATGCTTCAGAGTGCAGGACTTGGAGGCTGGAGTCAGGATCGCCTGGTGGCCAAAATGCTTTGTGGACTTGGTGTGGCACTATCACATTTCCAACAATGAGGGTTCCAACAGAGAATGGACACCTATATGGGACTTCCAGGACACTAGACAGAGTGAGCAAGGTCATGATCGATGTCCAGGATGCTGTGACTTCTCTCCAGCTGAGAGTGGGCCCCTCCAGTTCAGCCTGCAGGAGCCACACCAAAAGGTGGTACTGGTTGTAGATATGTTACCAAGCCAGTTGAGGCAGGAGCCTCTGGGAGTCCCAGCCAGTGCTCCTCTTGACTGATATTATAGGACTCAAGCAGAGAGCAGTCTCAGAAAACATGGGCTATGACATCACATCAGGTGAGCAGGATACTGGGTGGACACAAGTGCTGTGTGGCCAGCACTTGAGGGTGCTGGGGTGAGGTGAGATAGATACCATCAAGGATCACCACACTTTCCAGTGTCTAGGGAAGTTAGTCACCCACATGGGGACGGATTTATCCTAATTGTCATGGGGATGAGCTGGTGGCTTCAGAAGCAGCAGATTTTGCACATTCATCACTGACATCCCCTCCACACCAGGAGGGACCTGCCCAACCCCGCCAGAACCTCAGTTGCCAGTACTCATTTACACACTGTATCCAAAGACTCTGTTATAAGGAAAGTAAGGGCTAGGCCTCACCTGGTTAAGAGGCCCCTTCAGAGAGTCTGATTCTTCCCTCCTTCTCCTTTGCAGGTGTGGTGATGCCTGGGCCAGCTTGTCCACTCTCAGGTACCATTCATTCTTTATTCCACTGTGGCTACCACACAGCAGGTCATGAAGGCCCAGACAGCACCTGCCTTGATCCCCCCAGTGGGGATTCCAGAGGTGCTGCCCAGAAGAGCAGACTAGGGAGGGAGTTTTGGATGTCCCCCAGCCTGCCTGGTGTTCCCTAGCTTCTCACTGTTGCACCTCAACTTGCCTTGCCTCTTCCTCCTCTTGGGGATAAAAGGGTGCACAGTGTCTCCACTTGCTGCTACCCTGGGTGCAGCTTGGGGTCCTGCTGACACTGAGCACTTACCAGCATGTCCTTCCAAACAATGTTGGGCTCTTTTGCAACAAGGTCTTTCACTCCACCCATGCTGGAGACCTAGCCTGGAATATTGGAATCCCCAACCACCTCTCAAACCCAGTTGTCCCTCATCCAAGGACAGGACTCAAGTTTGCCTTTGTTCCATCATTCTAGAGGTGGAACACCTAAAAAAAATTATATTGAGTAAGAAATATATCCCTTGTGATATATCCCTTGTGATGAATTCAAAATATCATTTGAGTGTTTATGTTTACAGAATTGGAAACTTCTTGGGTCAAAGGGACTTTCCAATGTTCAGTGCCAGGGGAGTAGTGAGTGCCCAGCTCAGTCTTCTCCCAATATGCATTCCTTTTCTCCCCAAAAGCTGGGGTATTCTCTGGTGATGAACACCAACCAGCAGGGCACTTCAAGTATGAGCAATACTATTACTTGTGTCCAGTGTGCCCATAGGTGGTGATAGCAGAAAGTCAACCCTAGCACACAGACTGAGTGTTCAGGTCCCTGGCTTCATCCATGTGGATGTAACTGTTTGGCAAGGATGGGTGGGCTCACCTCTGTACTGGCATCTTCTGAACTCACTTCCCAGGAGACAGGACTTTCTGGGCAGTTGAGAACAGATTCCCCTGGATGAATTCCCATTGTACCCAGTCGGGGGCAAAGTCCCATCTAATCTAGCCCCAGCAGGAAGTCAGAGCCATGCCCAGGTTCAGAAACAGCCTGTAATGCATAATTCCTTCTGTCCTGGAACTGAAGTGGTCCTTGCTTAGTTTTTCACAAGGTACAAGATCCCAGTAGCCTATGATCCAGTACTGAGTTCAGATTAGGGGGTCAGCAACTCATACAGAATGCTGTGGATTTATTTATCATAATCCTGTGGACACATAGGGAGTGTCCAGGACTTGGAGACTGAGCCAGTGGCATGATGACCTATTCTGGGATCAGCTAGGACTCTCTAGGAGACTGAGACTTACAATGGACAGCATTTTTGGACACTATGTTTCAAGGGGTTTAGTCTCAGTGGTGTATATAGGAGACCAGCGAGGAGTTTCTGTCACTGATCTTGCTTTGGAACCACAGGAGAGAGGGACACAACCTCAAAAATTGCACATTGTCTGCTGCTACATGTGCAGGGCTACGTGTGCTGGACAGGTGCAGGTGAATCCAAAGTCACCCTATGCCCAGCAGGTCTGGTGACTGGCATCCTCTCCACATCCTGCAAAGAAAATATAATATTCAAAGAGTAGCTGAGCAAATGAGAAACAGAAACAAATTAAGCATTAGAAGTAAACCAAAATGGAAGGATTTACTATACATCTTGTTACATTACAATGGAAGGTAAATAGTCTCAACCCTTCAATTAAAAGAGCATGCTGGCAGAATGCACTAGAAAATAAGATCCAACTATATATTGTTTGCAAGAAATGCACTTTACAGGCAATGAAAGTCACAGGCTGAAAATGAAAGGATGGAAATTGATAGCATATCAAGAGAAACCCAAAGAAGCAAGAGTAACTACAGTCAAATCTGATAAGCAGACTTCAAAGCAAAATTAAACAGAAGAGACAGGGAAGGTCATTTCATACAATACAGGGAACAACTCAGGAAACAGATGTAATAATAAGAAATATTTATGGCCCACACGGGTGCAACTAGTTATTTAAAAGAGACACTGCTTGAATCAGAACCTGACAGACTGCAATAAAATATCACTGGGTGATTTCACTACATTTCTCTCACCAATAGGTAGATCATGCTGAATAATACAGCAAAGACTCATTGAAACTGAAAATATTTTAAATCAAGTAGATTTAACATACACCAGTAGAATATTTTATTTAGTAACAGTTGTATACACTTTCTTCTCAGAAACTCAAGGAAACTTGTTCAAAATAGACCATATTTTAGATCACAAGGCAATATTTAGGAAATATAAAAATACTGATGTAATATCTTGTATGTTGTCAAATCATAATGGCATGAAATTAGAATTTAACACTAACAAACACTTTGGAACCCACTTTACACTAATCAATGGGCAATATAAGAAATCAAAGAAGAAATTTTAAAATTCTTATACTCAATTTAGACTACTTACACAACATATCAGTACCTCTGGTACACTGTGGGGGCAGTTCCAAAAGGAAATTTCATAGCTCTGAGTGTCTAAATAAGAAATCAAAAAGGTTTTATATAAATGAGCTAATCTTACATTTCAAAGTCCTTGAAAAACAAAAACAAATCAATCCAAAACCAACAGAAGGAAATAATTAAGATTAAACCAAAATCAATCAAATTGGCAATAAAAACTTAAAGAATTGATAAAACAAAGAGTTAATTTTTTGTTGAGATAGAATTGATAATCTCTTACACGATCTAAACAAAAGAAAATAAGAGAAGACAGGTGTCAATGAAAATAGAGAAAGAAAAAGAGAAATCACCAAAAACATCACAGAAACCAGGGAATCATTGGGGATTTTTTGTAAACTTATACTCCAAAATCCTGGAAAACCTAGGAGAAATAGAACCATTTCTAGACACATAAAACCTGCCAGGAGTGAATCAAGAGGCAAAAGAAATATGAAGAAACCACCAACTCGCAATGTGAGAGAAAAAATGAGAAGCTCTTCAAGAAAGAAAAATCCAGGACCAGAAGGAGTCTCACATGAATTATACCAGAGATTTGAAGAACTATTCACCATGCTCCTCAAGTTATTTCCTTAACTAGCAAGGGTTGGGAGACTTCCAAATTAGTCTATGCAGCCAATGCTACACTCATACCCAAATCAAATAAGAAACATCAAAGAAGGAAAACCATGGAACAATATTCCTAATAAAATTAGGTGCAAAAGTCATTACTAAGGTATTAGCAAAGTACATTTAACAACATATTAAAAATACTGTACACCATTACCAAGGTGGTTGGATCCCAAGGTTGCCAGGATGGTTTAACATAAAATAAATCAATAAATGCAATTCATCACATAAATAGAATTAAGAAAAAAATTTACATATTCCCCTCAAAATATGCAGAGAAACACTTCAACAAATGTCCGCATTTATTTATGATAAAAACCATAAAAACCTAGGCATGAAGAAACCTCTTTTAATATCATAAAAGTTATATTCAACTAATTCAAAACCAAACTCATAGTAAATGGGAAAAACTGAAAGATTTTCTTTCCAATTCAGAACAAGACAAAAATTTCAACTCTGGCCACTCCATTTAAATATAGTGTTAGGAATTCTATCCAGAACAAGTAGGCAAGACAAGGAAAGAAAAGAAATAAAGATATGCAAGAAAGGCATTAAATTACCACTGCTTGCCAAAGATTGCTGAAGCTAAAGATGAGGAAGTTCAGCATAGTATCCGTTTTTAAAATCAACATACAAAAATTAACAGCTTTTCTCTCTACCAATAGTGAATCTACTGATCAAGAAAGTAGAAAAATTGTCACATTCACAGTTCATTCAAAACAAGAAATGAAGAAAGAAATAGTGAGAGAGTGAGAGAAAGAGTGAGAGAGAGAGTGAGAGAGTGAGAGAGAGTGAGAGAGAGAGTGAGAGAGAGTGAGAGAGAGAGAGAGAGTGAGAGAGAGAGAGTGAGAGAGAGAGAGAGAGTGAGAGAGAGAGAAAAAAAGGAAGGAAAAGTAAGACAGAGGAAATAACTGGGACACATTCAAACCAAAGACACACAAGAGCTCTAAATTTAAAGCTATAGAACATTGAGAAAAAAAATTGAAGCAAATCCAAGAAGATGGAAAGACCTTGCATGTTCACAGACAGGCATAACTGATATTGTTAAAATAGTCATATTACTAAAACAATATATACTTTTACATCATTTCACTTCAAAATAACACTGACATTCTCCACACAACTAAAAAAAAAAAAGAAAAAAAAAAAAAAAAAAAAACAGGCCTTAGTTTAATTTGGAAAAATAAAAGAGCCTGAAAGCCAAAGAAAATACAAATGGAAAAAGCAATGATGGAGGAACCACCATATTTGATTCAAATTATACTACAGCCTCATGTAATAAACCTACAGGGTATTGGCCTAAAAATAGGCACACACACCAATGACCCAGAATAGAAGACACACAGGAAAAAAAAAAAAAAAAAAAAAAAAAAAACAAAAAAAACAGACACCAACAGTCATCTGATCCTTGACACAGATGCCAAAAACAGGAATTGGAGAAAAGGTCACCTTTCCAACCAGTGGTGCTGGGAAAATGGTTATCCACAGTAGAAAAATGAGTGTACACCTGTTTCTCTCACCCTGCACAAGAATTAACTCAAAATGGATCCAACACCTTGGAATTAGACCTGAAGTTATGCAACTCCTACAAGGAAACAGGGTCAACACTCCAACTTTAAGATGCAGACACATCTTTCTTAGTGGGACCCCTAAAATGTAGGAAATAATGCCGAGAGTTAATAAATGGGATTGCTTCAAGTTAAAAACCTTCTGCACAAGAAAGAATAATTCACTTGTATTAGCCCACTAGAATAACAACTGGAAGCTACAAAAGAGAGATTCTTAGGCAAATATGCCTGATAACTATCAAGAGAAACTACCAGAGTCAGAAGTTTTTAGTCAGTTTAAGACCTTCCTTAGCTACACAGGTAGACTTAATCTATGTTTGCTCATATGATTGTCTAGCCCTAAGTAACAGAAGTATAGAGATCTCTACTACACACAGGTTATACCAATAAAGGGATATTTTACAAAATCAGATGACATTAAGTAGCTTAACTATATTTTCTGGGGACATCAATGACACTAAGAGTTAAATGTTGTGTTTACATTCCTGATAACCTGGACAATCTTAAAGTCCCCAAATAAAGGCCTTGTCCTCTCCAGCCTTTCCGAGGCCTAGTTATGGAAACAATTTCTCAGTTCTTCCACCTCCTGGTGAGAGATTGACTTCTGTCATTTTCATGAAACTCAGTGGCATGTTTCAGATGCTGCAACATTTACTTTGTATTAATCTCAGTACTCATGTCTTTTTGTTCTTCTATCATAGAAGTACCCACTCACAGTTGACTTTACAACCTGCTCTTCCCCAACCAGACTTCTTCCTTGGACTCCTCGATTGACCCGATTTTTTAACAAAAGGAACTCCAAACTGTTTGCCCCTCACTGACCCCTTTCAGCTTCAAAGCAGCCAGAACGACCAATGTCCCCATTTCCTTACAGCAGTTAGGAGTTCCTAAAGCTAAATGGGGGAATAAAGCCAGAATTAAGGACAGGTAGTTAGTGTAGAAATAGGGAATCAGGTCAATTCGAGGAAATGGAGGTCATAAAGTCATCTGCCTCTGGAAGTTGGAGACTGCCCCTGGAAGAATGGAATGTCAAGGACCTGCAGAGCCCATTGATTACCAAATTTACCTGCCTTTATCAAGGACTGCAAACAAGGAGCTGTTAATTAATGCCCCCTGGACCCTTACCTGCCTGAATCACCTTGGCCCTTCCCCTGCCCATGGCTTCTCACTTAATGCAAAACCAGGCCTAGTCATGTAGGCAGGAAGGAGAGATAAGGAGGGAGAGAACTGGAGAACAAAAGAGAAATTAACCTATAAAAGATGTACGCACGCTCACTTCTTGGGACTTTAGAACATCAGCCATGGCCCCCTTCTTCCTGCCGAGAGAAGTCTGTATTATTACCTTTAAATAAAACCTGCTTAATATGCTTAAAAAAAGGAAAGTATAATTGAGAGGGAGTATGACAGATGGGAAAAAAAATCTTTGCTATCTACTCTTTGGATGGAAAATTAATATCTAGACTGTTTAAGGAAACTAACATTTTAAGAACACAAACCCCAAATTAGCCATTAATAACTGAGAAAATGAATTAAACACTTCTCAAAAGAAGAAATACAGACGTCTATTAAATATATAAAAAAAAGTACAAAATCATTACTAATTAGGAAATGCCCATTAGATGGGGCATTGAGTGTGTATATTCTAACACAGATCAAGACAACATGTAGTCATGGTTGAACTGAGATTTGATTTTTGGTGAGTTTATTCTCCCCTGTACTGCCCTCACTAACAACTACTGAGATGAAGAGTATTCACAGACCACCCATCCACTGGTGTAAGCAAACCCCTACTTGGCTGAAAATTAGTCTGAGCCTCCTCCCACTTTACTGGGGGCATAAAAAGATATCTTTTGCTCATTAATATCCCACGTCCACATGGCCTCTCTCTTTGTTCAAGTAGTTTACCCAGGTGTGTGTCTATAAGTTTGTCATAACATTTACAGGTTGTACAATGCTCTTTCTTATGCATTAAAGAGTTAAGAAGCAGCATATTCAGAGGGGTATGGAGCAACTTGGGCCAAGCATAGTTGCACACACCTTTGATTCCAGCCACTCACAAGGTGGAAGTAGGAGCATCACAAGTTTGAGGCAAGTGTGAGCAACTTATCAAAATCCTGTCTCATAACAAACCATATTCTGAGGAACAGCTCAGTGGTAGAACAGTTACTGAGTATGTGTGAAAGCTGGGTTCAATTCCCCCCCACACACACACACAAAAGAGAATTTGGAAGTTTTAGACTTAAATTTCCTATTGGTATGACCTATTTTAAAAGGAAAACTGTGAAGAAATATGTTGCAAATTATCAGGGTTAGAAATCCGTGACATTTTAAGAAACTCTTAAAAAAAACAGAAGTTGTGATCAAATTTCAAATTATCAAGTAAAAACTTTATACACAAAATTCTGTCTGGTAATATACTAAAGTCCCATATATTTATTACTCAGATTAAAGAGTTAAACTCCATGATAAATGATGTTTCAATTAGATTTTAATTATCCATTTGTATCCCAAAAGATAAGCACTGTTCCATTTGTATCCTAAAAGATAAGCAGCGTGTAAAATTCACAAACATTACCAGTATTTCATTTAGAGTATAAGACTGGCCTGAACTTGGGATCCTCTTTCCTCAGCCTCCCTGGGGCTCTGATGAGAAGCCAGAAGGAGGCCACACTGTGTGCATCTCTTGATGACTGTGACATACCTCTTGCCCCAGCCTATAGTTGAAGACTGGTGGGCACACAGACAGCCTCCACAGTTTCCTAATTGGAGCCATTAACCTGCAAGTCCCTTTGCCAGTGCCCACCTTTGATGGTTTAGGAAGGAAACCTCGCTGATTAGGGTGGTTTCACCAAGGCAAGTAGTGGATTTATTTTTAGTGAAGTTTATTTAATATAATTTGAAAAGTTAAATAACAGGATTTGAAAAGACCTACTTGTTTGACCAAACTATGACCTTTAAGTCAGTATGAGAGACTGAGAATTTTTTAAAAAGCCATCACTCTGCAGATGGTACAGACCTGTATTCCCTGAGCCCAGGGAGGCTGATGCAGGAGCATGCAAGTTTGAGTATAGCCTCTGCAATGTCAAGAACTTGTGCCAAAATAAAATAAAAATAGGTCTGTCACTCAGCAGTAAAGATTCCTGAGTCCAATTTCTACAAATTAATTAATCAAATAAATTAAATAAACTCCACCCAGAAGAAACCCACCCTCAACATCTGATGAGCCTGGTGATTTGATGGAGTCCCAAGTGATGACTGGTTACCCTGACTTGCTTATTGTAAGACTCCTGGTAGGTCAGATAGTAAGAGTCCCTCTCATTTCTGGGGTTTCCTGGTCATTGTTCTAATCAACTTCTGACTACTCTGATCAAAATGCCTATGAACAATGTAGATGAGTACAGGTTTATTTGTCTCCAGGTTTCAGAGGTTCAGACCACAACTGCAACACCATTTCTGTGAGCCCAAGGTGAAAGCACATTTGCAGAAGCACATGGCCAGCTGAGGAAAGCTTCTCAGCTCTGTGAAGCCAGTGATTTGGGAGATGAGAGTGGCTGGCCAAGGGGAGAAACTGTAATCCTCAAGTTCTTTGCTCCTCTGACCTACTCCCTCCAGGCACAGCCCTGCCCACAGTGACCACCTAGCAATCCATTCACTTATTAATTCATCAAATGGATTAGTGTCCTAATTATGTCTGAGCTATTGTGATCTCATCACTTCACCTCTGAAGGTCCTACACAGTTCCACCGGTAAGTTTGGTGGACACTTCATGTCCACACCATGCCGGTCATTTTCCTCTCATCGACTCCACCTGTCCCTTGGCTACAGATCTGTTCATCCAGGCAGTATTGAGGAATACATTCAATCTCTCTTTTTCTCTGCAAACCTGTTATCAGGTCCCAGTATCTGTAACCCCCTGAGTTGTCCATCTTGAGATAATTTAATACCTATCATTGATTCTTTTCCTTTCCTTTCCTGGTTGCCATTTCTTTTGGCATGAAAGCCTGAATCCAGGAAGTTCAACCACATAGCCCTGTTTATTTTTCACTTTGAGAAATGGCCTTGCTAATTTGCTGATGCTGGTCTTGAACTGGCAATCCTACTGCCTCAGCCTTCAGAGTCCCTGCATGGTTGTACTAGAATTTTCTTAGCAAAGGTCTGTGTGTAAAAATGAGCTTTCTCCAGCATTCACTACAGACATCCTTGGGTCCCTACCCTCCACTCAGTTTCAAACTCACCTCTACATTTCTCATGTTTCTACATCCAGTCCATGCCCAGTGCCAGATGTCTTAGTTCATTCAGACTTCTGCAAAAAAAAAAAAAAAAAAAAAGGCAACCAAACAGTTAACTCATAAACAACAGGTATTCATGTCCAGTGTTCTGGAGGTTGGAGCCTAAGAACAAGGCACAGCTAGGGAGTCTGTTCTCCCCACTGTGCCTCAACTGTGGCTGGGGCAGGGAGCTCACTGGATCCTACTATGAGGCATTCAGTAAATGTCTTTGCTCCTGACCTAGGACATTCCAAAGGTCCTCCTGATAACATTACATTGTGTTTGCAGTCTCAACATGAATTTGAGGCATCACACATTCAGAGTGTAATAGGGCAGGGGAGGAGTTCAGCTGGGGTGACCCAACCCCAAGACTGTGTCAGATGGGTTGTGCTTCAAGGTCTCTCTGGGCTGAAGGGTATCTGATCCTGTTATCCAGTGAGAAATCAGTGCCTGCCAGCAGACCTGTTTACTGAAAATACCTAGAAAACCACTCTGGTTGTGAGAATTCACAGGAGAGATTTCATTCAGATGAGGAAGGTATATGCCCTGAAGTGTGGGTGAGAGAGAGAGAGAGAGAGAGAGAGAGAGAGAGAGAGAGAGACAGAGAGAGAGAGAGAGAGAGACAGAGAGAGGGAAAGAGAATTGCTGGGGTGGTATTCTCAATAAATGGAATCATACAGGCTAATAACAATGCCACTAATGACTGTTGAGAAATATTGTGGGCTAAAATGATCTAGGTTGTAAAATGGTTTGTGTGGGGGTGCAGAATAATAACAGCAGCAAGATAGCAGGGAGAGATGACTACAGACTTGTTAACCCTTTGTCCCTTTATTGACCACAACTGAGCTTCTGCAGTTGCACACCCTGCTTCAGGAGGCTATCTATGCCATGCTGAAGTACAGAGGAGTGTCCACCAAGAGACCAATGTGTTGAAGTTGATCCCCAGTTGCTGATGCTGTTGGGAGAGGTGGTCCTTAAGAGGCAGGACCTGGTGGGAGGAATCCAGAGCTTGGGCACCTAAGCCTGTCTGTGTCCTTACATCCCAGCTGCCATGAGGGACTTAGGCCTCCTCTGCCACACATTCCCACCTTGATGTGCTCTGCTCCACAGGCCAGAGCTGCAAGGTCAGTTATCCATGAAGTGTAACTTCTGAAATATTTCCTCCTGGTGAGCAGTCCACCTCAGGAATTTATTCACAGCAATAGAAAGCAGACAGTCTTTAACCTGGAATAGTCTAAGTCCTAGCTAGTCCATTAATGAACATAACCCACAAGAGAATCCAGGGACAGGACAGAGAGGCCTTGGAGGCCTCCTGCTGTGGGTCTTGATGCAGTAATCTCAACAGTGTGTTTGTGTGCTGGGGGGGGATGCTGGGCACAGGACAGGGAGCAAGATTCCAAGGCAGTCTCCAAACAGATGGCTGCGATGTTCAGTTGTACTGGTTTAATGCTTATTCACAACTAAAACTGTCTTCTTTCCCTTCTTTTGTGGAAGGTATTTTTGGGCTTGCAGGAGATTTTGGTTTAACTATTTCCCAGAAGAGATGTTTGCTTCCAGGTTTGAGTAGGGTTTGGAATGGGGCTAGGTGCCTTCCTATTGCCTAGACACCTTCAGAATCCTACACACCTTCCTGGACACTGTGCCCCAGGGCCCCACCTCCCAGACTCCTGAAGGCTTCTCCTACATGGACACTCTGCCCCAGGACCCCACCTCCCAGAATCATACAGGTCTTCCTCCATTCTGGAAACCATGCCCCAGATCCCCAACTTTTGTCCTCATTCAGAACCCTCCTCCTGCCTTGACCCTGTGCTCCTGGTCCTCACCTCCCAGATTCCTTAAGACCCCTCCTTATTCCTGTACCCTGTGCCCCACTCTCCATCTCCCAGACTCTTTCAGAGCCTCCTCCTGCCTGGACCCTATGTCCCAGGTCTCTAAATTCTTGACTCTTTCAGACCATTCCTCCTACATGGATACTCTGCAACAGGTTCACACTTCCCAGAATATTTCAGGGCCCTCCACACCCGCCTGGTTCTCATTCACCTTGTCTCCATATGCCAGACCTGCTTTTTCTTTCCCTGTGCTCTCCTTCAGCTGAGCCTGAAGCCCTGTCATGGAAATTCTCCCATGTCTGGAGGCTCCTCACCAGGCCCCACCTGCATCCCCCTGGAGACCCTGAGATTCTGGGGCTGTTATTCACTGTGGAAGAGAAGAGAAAGTAAGAAATGGGCAACCTAGAGGGTTTGAGTGATGCCCAGGCTCTCTGCTGACCTGGGATGACCCAGTTAATTTTTTTCCAGAAACCTCTTTCCACTTCATACAGAGATTGCCTCACCTTTTCCTAGGAAGCCACTCCCTGCCACTTGGCCCAAGGGGATTTCATTGAAAAGTAGGGAGGGTGCTGTCAGGGTTTCTGACTTGATGGGACTGGGGTCAGTGCTCCCCACCCCCTTACCTGATGTGGCACCTCAGAAAATGTCCAGGAGCTAACAGCCTCCCCTCCATGACCCCACCCATCCTGGACATTTGGTCAACACTGTCTGGAACTCTGGCTTTCCTGCACGTGCAAGTCTGGCCTCCACGGTCAGATGGGAGGCAGTAAGGGACTGAGTGTGGAAGATGATCAGAGACTCCAAAGCACAAAAGAGCAGTTCTGGGACAACCCAGAGTGCAGGGTGTCCAAGGATGCACCCTGCACCACCAGGCTGCAGGCCCCCAGGACTCTTCTCATCAACATGGACATCAACATGCTTCATCATTGATCATGGACACCCTCACACACACACTCACTGTTCAAGCACACTGAACATGCACACTCCTTATACACTCCCCCACACACTATCCTCTTGCACACTGCACGTACACACTCGCCCCTCCACATAGACATTCACTCCTCATGCACTGTCCACATGGCACTCAATCCTCACATAGTTTCTCATGCATGCCTCACATGTACACTCACTCATCAATGCTCTATATGTACACTCAATTCTCATTTACACCTCACATGCACTTTCCACATTCACACTCACACCTTATGCACCGTCCACATGGATACTCACTCTTCATGCATACTCCACATGAACACTCAGTCCTCATTCATATTCCACATAGGCATTCACTCCATATGCACACTCCACATGCACTCACTCCTCATGCACATTCCATATGCACAATCACTCCTCATGAAAACTGCATGCAGACACACACTCCTAGCACACAATCCATGTGTACACTCTCATACACATTACACATTCACACTCATTCATCATAAATACTCCAGATGAACACTCACTCCACATGCATTCTCCACAGACACTCACTCTGCATGCACATTCCATAGGGATACACAACCCCTCAGGCACTCTCCCCACACACACACTTCTCGTGCACACTCCACATGGACACTCATTTTTCACACACTATTTATTCACATTCACACCAAATGCACTCTCCATGTGTACAAACACTCCAAATTCACTGCCCAGCATATATGCACTCCACTTTTGCACACACTATCTGCACAGGGTCACCACAACAGTTTGCACACAGTACACCCATGCTGCCCCAATATCTATAGGCTGGGAAGCCTTGCAGCCAAGTGTGATGCAATGCTCAGTCCAGAAGAAAGCCAGGTCACCTCCTACAGAATGGGACTAGGTGTACAGTAGGCAGCTCTGCTACCTGGTGGTGCACAGTTCCATGTATAACAGTCATTGGAATCTAGAAAGAATGGAGTTTATTTCAATTAAAATCTGCCTATATTCCTGATTAGGTGACTGGATGGAAGATGGCCTGAGATCCTCCAGATATGTGTTCTGGAGCACACCATGTGTCCATTGGGTAGATGGATCCAACAATGTGGGAGGTTTGGGAAAGATTTTAGATTTCTGGATACCAGATAAGGGGTAGAAGTGCAGTCCCAGGACTGCTGGGCACAGACCCAGGCAGGTAGATTTAGGTAGGCTTCTCAGAGACAACCACAGTCAGATGGTAGCCTCTTTCCACCATTGGGTGTCATGGAGGAATGACCCCATTAAACTACAGACACAGTGCCATGATGAGGACCCTTGTACCTGTCAGTCCCACTGGACACCTGGCTCAATCACCATGCCTGGAATCCAGCTGGGACAAGAGAAAAGCCACACCTTCCACATGACTGCAGTGACTGCTCAGGGTGTTGACTCATTCAGATTTCTGACTCATAGGCAGCCCACCCCAAACCAACAAAAACAACAAAACAAATATGTGTTAACATTTTGAGGGCAACCTCATTTTCTCTAACAATTCTAAATTAACCCAACTTTTAGAGATCCTCCTATGTTATAATCTGAGCTATTAGGCATGACAACATAGTAACATATGCACCAATTCTGTGAAGGGACAGTTAGATCCCAATTATGCTGTGACTGGCTTTAAGAAGCTGAGATCATTGAGTCACAAGTATCAACTTAGAATCCTGCCTGCAAGCCTTCATAAAGGGCTTCAGTACCCAGTCTGATGTGAATTTTCTTTCCTTCATTCTCTATTTCTAGAGAGGCAGCTCATTTAGGAAAGCAGATTCCCATTCAAAGGTGGAGTTGAGTTAACTTGTGGAATAGGAAACAGTCTTATAACTAACTTCAATAACCAGAGCTTACAATGAGGGTACACAAGTCATGAGAGACAAAAGGCTCTCTTCAGACAAAATAGATATATCATTTAAGTGGGCAAAACCAAAAAATAAATGTACCAGTCAAACCCACCAAACCCATAAGCAGAAAAGGAAAAATGGAGGTAGCCATGGACATTCTGACTAAAGTAGCTCTGAAGTTATGGACAGTGAGCTCAGGTGGGATCTGGGCATCTGTTTCCTGGCAGGGGTTTGTCTGGTGAGAAAACCAAGGTCCCAGCTCTACTAGAGTTGGGGCAGTGAGTGTGCTGCTAAGTACATTCCTTCCTAGCCTGGTACAAGTCTCAGGAAGAAAAGCAGATTTGTAGGTTGCTAGAACAAAAGAGACACCACACTCTAGGCAGCCCCAGGAGCAGTCTCTGTGCTTTTGAAAAGGAATCCTCACCTTATAACTGGATGGGGTTCCAGGAGGTTCCCAGGAGGGAGAGGGAACTTCAACCTAGCCCTGTAGTTTATTGACATGCTACAGAAAGAAATTTCAGGACCTGTTAGGAGAGACAGAGAATTATTCAGAAAGTCAAGGCAGAGTGCTGCAGAGTTTTGGTGGGAGATTTGTTCAGAGGAATTACGTAGGAAGCCTTCTCTCTCTCTGCTAGATGTTGCAGGGTTCTTGTGTGTCAGAGGAGCCTCTGATTTTAAATTCCAGACTCCAGGAAGTAGACCACCCTGGACCTGTCTATGGGAGGGAAGCAACCAGGCCACAGGTGTGACCACTATATACCAGCATCTGACTTTGATGAGGGGTCACCCCACAACTATCCCTGAAGTGAACCTGATATGAAAGTTCCCATGATGGTTCTGGGGTAGGCTACTGTAAGTGACTGTGGGAGGAAACAGCTTTGTCAGGGGTCCAAGGACAACAGAAAATCCCTCAGTCTGGCAGAACTGGGCAGAGTCCCGGGGAGTGGGTCTGTAGCCCTGCTTAGTGTCTCCAGTTGGGACATCTGATCCTACTAGCCTAATTCTTGGGGCACATTAGGAGAGAGAGACACATAGTGGTGCAGAACCCAGAGAGATAAGCATTTATGATCTGCCAGTGTTGTTCTCCAACTGCAGAGGGGGCCCACTAGTGGGACAAATTGAGAGAGACCACATCAGGGGACTCTAGCTGCACACACTAGTCTCATTCCTTTCTGTGTCCCAAGACCACTGTGGGGAGTTTTGTGTGACCAGGCTGACCAGGTCACCTGTGCCTAGAGATCCCTGTGGTGGGGAGTGGAAGGTGGGGTGGCAGCCATGTGAAACCCTGGAGCCATGGTAGTAGGTGGTCAGTTCTCAGGGTTCTGTGCTTAGCCCTTATCAAAATTGGGGAAAGCCAACTTCAACCTCAGGACACAATTGAGCATGAGTGTGTGTGACCTTAGACCCACTGTGCTTCCTGGTTGGGTATTACTCTTATGTCTTCTCTGACACCATTCTCTTATGAAGAAATGTCTCCTATTAAACAAGAAGGGAGCTGAGTCTGGCAGAGTGCCCCACTTATAATGCCAGCCACTCAGGAGACTGACAAAGAGGGATCAAATTTGAAGCCACCCTGAGCAAATTACAGAGAGTCTGCCTCAATATAAAACACAAAGAGGGCTAGGGTTTGCTCAGGAAAAGAGCACCCATGGTCCCAACCTGACAAAGGGGAGGAGCAGAAGGGGAGAAGGTCTTCAAGCAGGATCCAGGCCAAGTTTTCCCCTGGGACATGCAGAAATTATAAATTTTGTGCCTGAGGACTTGGCATTGGGCAATACTGCCCACATAATTATCGCCAGTCTCCCTGAAGTTCTTGGTAAGTCTCATGATCCCTGAGGGGAGGAGAAGGAAGGAGTGAGGAGGAAAGAACACCTGTGACACTCTGTACCAGGCACCCCTACAGGGCTGCTCACCTGTAGTCACACAAGGTCCCATTACTTCCTAGGGGTGCTTTATCTCAGTCTCTTCTAAAACTCCAGCCTGTGTTGTCATCTGTGTAGGAAACAGGTTGATGATAACAACATGCCCCACTCTGTAGCACTGGTGAACCTTGGTGGGTCTGTCATGGAGGGACAGGATTTGCCTGTTCACTGGTGACCCTGGATGAGAAGCCTGATATGCAAGAACATATTCAGGTACTGTGGTGGACTTTCTTCCCACCCCTCATACAGGTTCTCACAGAAGCCTGTGTGACTCCTGTTGTCAGTGTTCAAAGACCTGGTACATCATGTCTGGGTGGGGTTCCAGCAGGGCCTGGCACCAATTGGTGTGCTCCTGCCAGGAAAGGTCTGGAGAGGAGAAGGTGAAAAGGGAATACCCAGGCTTCCATAGAGCTGAGCATGAGAAAACAAGAATTAGAAACCAGGCCTGTGGTTCCTAAGGAAATGTGGGACAAAGAGGACCCTGGCTCCAGCATGCACTGGATAGGAAACTGAGGCTCTGTTACCCAGTCTTCACAATCACATTGTGACCCCAGTCCTGAACAGTGCTCAGCTCCCCCTGGGACAGAAGCCCCAAATCAAAAATTCCTAAACTCAAGAACAACAGAATCAGAAACATAACAGGAGCCAGATTCTTCAGACCTCTGACTGCAGCTAGTGGAGACAGATGTTATTAGGTCCAAGGCAATGCTACACTGCAGGACACAGTGAGTTCTGAGGGTCCCACATTCTAAGGTCTTGGTAGCAAAAACATCTGTGTCTTTCTCACTCTGTAGGCTATTATGACATCACAAACTGTATCGGAGTTAAGGAGAGAGGCTGCACAGGAAAACTCACAATGCTGGACATTGTTCCCAGAGCAACATGGGGAGAAGACACTAGGGAGCAGAGGAGGCAGTGAAGATCCCATGAGACTGCGAATCAGGACCAAGAATACATCAGAAGAGGGGACAACTGGAGAAGAGTGAGAGCTACATTTATGTGAGTACTAAGGTCATAAACTGTCCTGTGAGACAGTTCCCCAGACCAGCAGTTCTGTCTCCTGTGGCCTGTGGTGGTGCACTCATCACCTAGGTGTTCTTAGTCTTCTTTGAATCCTATTTTCGAACTCTTTTTGCACACCATTGCTCAGGGTCTCCTGTTTTCTTGGGATAATTCCCCACCAGTGCTCAGGCTTTGTGGGTTTCCATCCTTAATCTCCCTTTTACACCATTGCTCAGGGTTTTCTGAGGCATGTGAGTGACTTTTGTGGTTTGACACACTTTACCTACCAGTTCTCACTCTCCAATGAGTCCTGGGCAACCTAAATCCCTTAGTGAACTCTCTGGGTGAGCCCCTTTCTTGATAATGTCACTATACCATCTCAGTCCTTACCTGCATGTCCAGGTCAACACAACTGTGGAAAGGTACAGAGATGAGGATACTTTCTCTTTCCAACCAACTCAATAGGTCTTTGGTGCTGCCATGCAGATAGGTTCCTCATAAGTCTTCATTAATACCTGAAAATGCCAGTTTTAATGGGTGTCAATTTACACAGTACTGAGGACCTCGTTCCACCACTCATAGTCCATCTTTCCCACATCGTTGTTCAAGTGGTGGAGTTCTCATGAGTGATGTAGCATGCACAATATTCTTGTCATCTCTCTGATAAGTGGGTGGAAAGCATATATTTAAAGTGCTTTCAGGAGCTTTTCTAATATTTCACTGTCTGCTCTCATTTGACCAGAGAAAACTTCCTAGGACATCTGGGTTAGTCACAATACTCAACTTAAAGAAACAGTGTGAAATGTAACCACGGACAATTTCCCATCATCATGGAGGACTTATTTGTATTTTAAAAATAGGACCATTCCCACCATCCCTTAGGATATTGAGACATTGACTGAAGGACACTCTCAAAAAGGATCACAAAACCCTGACACCTATAGGAGAGAAACCCTCTACCAAAAGAGCTGTCTCCTCTGGATTCTGTGTTCAAGGGCACCTCATCTAACTTGCCTGAGTCTTCTCTGTATTCTTCCCTAAAACTCCTCTTGACCACAATTATTCAAGGTCTTCTTAGTACACTGGGATAGTCCCCTTCTCCCACCAGTGCTCTTTCCACTCTGGGTATTGTGGGTGGACACACTTCACCTACCATTCACTCTCCAATGAACACTAGGAAACCTGTTTCACTTAGTGAACTCTCTAGGACAGACTCTTTCCTGCTAATGTCAGTACAACATCTCTGGAATTATCTGTGTGTCAAGGCCAACACGAATGTGGAAACTTGAAAAGATGTGAATACTTCCTTTTCTAAATGACTCAATACTTCCATGGTGCAGACAGGTTCCTCATCAATGCTTGAAAATGTCAGACAATTTTAATGGATGTCAATTTCTGAGGCACTGAAGATCTTATTCCACCACACATCATCCATCTTTTCCACACCTTTCCTCCAGTATCTGAGGTCTTATAGCATTCCCAGGATTTCTGACATCTTTAGGAACAGAGAATGTAAAGCATATATTTAAGTATTTTCAGGGTCTTCTCTGATATGTCACTGGCTACTCTCTTTTGACAAGAGAAACCTTCATAGGACATACGCGTCTGGCACAATGCACAACTTCAAGGGACAATGTGGAAAGTGACCAAGGACAATTTTCCATCATTATGGAGGACTTATTTTGATCTTTTAATAACACAATTCCCACCATCCCTCAGGTTACTAAGACATTGTCCTGGGGGACACTCTCAAAAAGGATTCCCAAACTCAAACACCTGTAGGAAAGAAATTCTTTGCCCAAATTGCTCTGTCTCCTCAGAATCATGTGGTCAAAGGTCCCTCATCTACCTTGCCACAGTCTTCTCTGGGTTCTGCTCTAAAACAATTTTTATCCCTTATTGTTCAGTGTCTCTGAGTACTCTGTGAGAGCACCCCTCTCCCACCAGTGCTCAGTCCTCTCTCTGTTCTGCCCTAAATGTTCCCTTGCCCACCATTGCAAAGGGTCCTCTAAGCCTTCTTTGTGAGCACCCCTCTACCACCAGGGCTAAGTTTCATCTGGGTTTATTTGTGCACTATATTCAATACCTGTGCCCCCTCTCCAATGAGCCTCAGACAACATGTTTCACTTGTTGAACTCTCTTGGTAAGCCCCTTTCTGATAATATCAGTACAATATCTCTGGTCTTATCTGCATGTTCAGCCCAACATTACTGTGGAAAATTGTAGAGACATTGATACCTTCTTTTTCAACAACCCCAATAGGCCTTTGGAGCTTCCATGTAGAGAGACTCCTCAACAATGCCTGAAAATCTGGGACAATTTCAAAGGATGTCAATTTATATGGCATGAAGGACCTCTTTCCAACATGAATTCTCCACCATTTCCTCCATCATTCCTCAAGTGGCCAAGTTCTTATGGGTCATGTAGCATGCCCAAAATATCTGACATCTTTCAGAACAGTGGATGGAAACCATATATTTAAGTATATTCAGGATCATCTCTGATACATCACGGTCTTCTCCCTTTTGAAAAGAGGATACCTTCTAGGACCTCTGGATAAGGCACAATACATTCCTTCAAAGGACAGTGTGAATTGTGGCCATGGAGAATTTTCTATCATTATGCAGGAATTCTTCAGACCTTTGAAATATCACCACTGTCCCACCACCCCTGAAGTAACTGAGAACTTTTCTCCTGAAAGGGTCAAAGGTTGTGAGTCATCGTGATGAGCAACCCTCTTCCAACACAATTCATCTCCTCTGGCTCCTACCTCATCTAACTTTTCTCAGGCTTCTCTGTGTCTTGCCCTAAATCTCCCCTCCACCATCATTGCTCAGGGTGGTCTGTGTCCTATAGGAGAGCTCACCTCTCCCAACAGGGCTCTGTCTTCTCTGGGTTTTCCCCTAAATCTCCCCTCACCCATCATTGCTTGTGGTACTCTGAATATTGGGGGTGTGTCCCTCACTCACTCTTGTTCATATTCCACCAGGTTCTATGGTGATAGCCCCTCTCCTGGAATGCTGAACCATGTTAGGAGAAAGACTATCACCAAGAGGATCAAGTGGAATCAAAGCACTAGAGGGTGAGGGGCATTCACTCACAGGACTCAAAAAACCTGAGCAATTTTGGATGAGGGATGTTTTAGGATAGGACACAAAGAAGACAGAGCACTGTTGGGAGAGGTGCTCTTCCCCAGAGATCTAAGAAGACCCTGATCAATGGTGGTTGAGAGGAGATTTAGGGTAGAACTTAGAGAAGAAAGAGCAAAAATAGATGTGGTGTGTTTTAACATAGGGTCCAGAAGAGATGAATTCCTTTGGGAGAGAGGTTCTCACATATTTCATCAGAGTTCTGGAACCTATTTGAGAGTGTACTCGGGCCAAATTTTCAGTGACCTCAGAAATGGAAGGAATGGTCCCATATCAGAGCTCTAAAGAAGTCCTCACAAATGATGGAAAGTTGTCCTTAGTCAAATTTTACACTGTCCTTTGAAGGTATGCCTTGTGTCTGACTCAGAGTTTCTAAGACATTCCTCTCTTGAAAAAAAGAGTACAGACAATGGCATACCAGAAACGATTCTAAAAACTTAAATATGTGCTTTCCATCTATGGTTCAGGAAGATGTCAACAATCCTGGCCATGTATCATTACCCATAAGAAAAGAGTCACTTTAGCAATGGTATGAAAATTGTGGATGTTGAATTGTGGAATGAGGTGCTCAGTGCTGTGGAAATTGACATACATTACAATTGATCCAGGTTTTCAGGAATTGGCGAGAGGCCTGTCTGCAAGGCATCACTAAAGGACTATTGATGTTGGAGGAGGAAATGTCCACATCTCTTCAAGTGTCCACAGTAATGTTGGCCCAGAAATACAGATAAGGCCAGAGATGGAGTAGTGACATTGGCTAGAATGGGGACTAACACAGAGAATTTACTCAGAGAACAAGTTTGCCTAGGGCTCAGTGGAGAGTGACCACAGATGGCAGATGTCTGCCCAAACCCAATACCCAGAAGTTACTGAACACTTGTTTTCAGGCATTAATGAGGAGTCTGTCTGCATGGCAGAACAAAAGGCCTATTGAGTTTGTTGAACACTGGAAGCCTCCACATCTCTCCAAGTTTCCACAGAGTGTTGGTATGAACATGCAGATAAAAACAGAGAATGTGTAATCACTTTACCCTGAAAGTGACTTGCCCAGAGATTTCACTTTCCCTAGAACCAATTTCCCTAGAACCAGGTGGAGATTTATCACTGGTTACAGAAGTGTGCCTACCAACATGCCCATAAGGAGATGAGCACTGGTAGGAGAGTGGCAGTCAACCACAGGGCTCAGATTTTCCTTAAAAATGTTGCAGTACTGGAGATTAAGGACAGGACACAGATAAGAATGAGCAGTGATAAGAGAGAGACACTCACACACATGACTCAGAAGACCATGAATAATGGTGGAGTAGGTGAGGGTAAGACAGAACCCAGAAAAGGCTGAACAATGTTAGGCAATCTATGATCAACACAGGATCTGGAGGAGGTTGAGATAATATTGGCTGCAAGAACTTAGCACATGGCACAAAGGAGACTGAACACTTCTGTGAGGGGCAGTCACCCAGAGGACACAGAAGAGACAGGGTACTGAAGGATAAGGGGCAGTCCAAAACAATATTCAGGAAAAGCAGAGAATCTGTGTTTGTGGAACACTCCCTAAAGGACTCAGATGACAATAAGCAATGGTATGTGAAGGGAGATTAAGGACAGGAACCAGAGAAACCTGAGCACAGTCAGATGAGTGGTGTTCACCCACAGGACCCAGTGTAGTCTGAGCAAGAATATCACAGGGGAACCTGGAAGAGAACAAATAGAAGACAGAGCACTCAAAAGTGAGATGTGCTCAAAAAAGGCACTGAGAGTAATGAGCAGGGACTGGTTAGGGAACTCCAGTTAAAGAAATGATTTTGTTGAACATAGCAGTTTAAACAAAGAAGGCTGAGCTATGTCAGGAGAGGAGCTATTGCCAAGAGGACTCAGTGGAATCAGAGAACTAGTGGGTGATGGGCACTCACCACAGGACTTAGAGTACCCTGAGCAATGTTGAATGAGGGGAGATTTAGGGCAATACCCAGAGAAGACTGAGTAGTGTTAAGAGAGGGATTCACACCAAAAAGACTTAGAGACCCTGAGTAATGGTGTTTCAGTGGAAGTTTTGGCAGAATCTAGAGAAGGTAGAGCAAAGATAGAAGAGGCTTGCTTGACTACAGGATCCAGAGGATATTGAGGTCTTTTGGAAGAGAGGTTGTAACCTGTAGTGCTCTGAGTTTTTGGAAGTTTTGGAGATTATTCCTTTGGCCAAAGTTTTAATGAAATCAGTTATGGTGAAAATCATATCATGTCAAAGATGAAGAAATCTTCCATAATGATGGGAAATTGTGCTTGGCCACAATTCACACTGTCTTTTCATGGTGTACATTGTGACTGACTCCAAAGTCCTGGAGTTTTTTCTCTTTTCAAAAGAGAACAAGTAGTGACATATCAGACAAGATCTTGAAAATACTTAAATATATACTCTCCATCCACTCTTCAGAAAGATGTCAGAAATTCTGATCATGCTACATCACCCATAGGAACTCATCCACTTGAACAATGTTGTGGAAATTGTGGACAATGTGTGGTGGAATCAGGTCTTCAGTTGTGTGGGCATTAACTTTCTATAAAATTGTCTTCAGTTTTCAGATTTTGGTGAGGAACCTTTCTTCATGGCAGCGGCTAATGCCTATTGAGTTTGTTGGCATAAGGAAATTATCCACATTGCTCCTGGATTCCATAGTGTTTTTGGTATGCATACACCAGAGATGATATACTCACAATAACCAGAATGAGACTCACCCAGAGATTTCACTAAGAGAACCAAGTTGCCTAGGTTTCAGTGGACAGTGAGCACTGTTGTCAGATGTGTGTTTAACCACAACACCCACAAGAGACTCAGCACTGGTGGGACAGGCATGCTCAACCACAGGACTCAGAGGACCATGAATATTTTTGTGGAAGATTAAGGACTAGAACCACAGAAGAAAACAAAAGTGGGAGAGGAGTGCTCACCCACAGGACTCAGAAGACCATGAGCAATTGTGGGGCTCATGAGGTTAAGACAGAGCCCAGAAAAGGCTGAGCAATGTTAGGCTATCTATGATGACATGCAGGAACCCGAGTAGGCTGATATAAGATTGGTTATGGGAACTTATCCCATGACCCAGAGGAGACTGAGCACTTCTGGGTTAGGGGCACTGATCCAGAGTCCCAGAGTATTCTGAGCACTGCTGGAGGATGGATGCTCACCAAGAGGACACAGGAGACAGGGTACTGGAGGATAAAAGACCATCCAATAAAATATGCAGGGGAATCTGAGCCCCTGTGTGTGAGTGACACTCACTTCATGACTCAGATGTCACTGAGCAATGATGTGTAATGGGAGATTAAGAATATGACCCAGAGAAGCCTGAGCAGTCTCAAATGAGTTGTGCTCATGAAAAAGACCCAGAAAATAATGAGCAAGGAATGTTTAAGGAACTCAAACTAAAGAAACACAGAAGACTGGTTCTGTTAGGTTTGAGGCCCTCACCCACAGGAACCAGAGGAGACAGTAAGGACAAGTTAGGCAAACTTAGCAGCTTAAACAAAGAAGCCTGAGCCATGTTATTTGAGGGACTATCACCAAGAGGTTCCGGTGGATTCAGAGCAGTAGTTGGTGAGGGGAGCTCACCAAAAGGACTAAGAATCCCCTGAGCATTGTTGGATGAGGGGAGATAAACGGCTAAACCCAGAGAAGACATGAGTTTTGCTAGATTACAGGATCCAAAGGAGAAAGAGATCTTTTGAGAGGAGAAGTGCTAAGCCTAAAAGGATCAGAATTTTTGGAACCTTTTTAGTGTATCACTTGGGCCAAAGTTTTATTGACCTCAGGTATGATTGGAATGACCCTATTTCAAATGTCTGAATATGTCCTCTGTGATGATGAGAAAATGTCCTTGGCCACATTTCATACTTACTTTTAAAAGTGTGCATTGTGACTAACTCAGAAGTCTTATGAGGTTTCCTCCCTTGTCAAAAGAGAGCAGCCAGTAACATATCAGACAAGATCATGAAAACACTTAAATATATACTTTCCATCCACTGTTTGGAAAGATGTAAAAAATCCTAGACATACTACATCACCCATGATAACTCAGTCACTTGAGCACTGGTGTGAAAATGGTGGATGAAGTATGGTGAAACGAGGTCCCCAGTGCTGTGGGAATAAATATTCATTAAATTTTATTTGGTTTCAGAAATTTTTGAGGAGTCTGTCTGCATGGCAGCAACAAAGAACTACTGAGGTTTTTGGGAAAAGGAAGTATCCACATCACTCATTTCCACTGTATTGTTGGTATGGACAAACAGGTAAGACCTGAGATGATTTTGTTACATTAGCTGGAATGGGAAATTTCACTAAGAGAACAAGGTTGCCTAGTGCTAAGTGGAGAGTATGCACTGGTATCAGAAGTGTGCCCACCCACAACACCTAGAGGAAACTGAGCACTGGTAAGAGAGGTGCACTCAACCACAGGACTCAGAGGACCCTCATCAATGGTGGGGTAGGTGAGGTTAAGAAAGAATTCAGAAAATGTTTAGCAGTGTTAGGTTACCTATGATCACACACAGGAGAAAGAGGAGGTTGAGATAATATTGGCTGCAGGAATTTAGCACATGGCATAGAGGAGAATGAGCACTGCTGGGTGAAGGGTAGTCACACAGAGGTCCCAGAGTATTCTGAGAACTGCTGGATGAGTGGAACTTTACTAGCGGACCCAGAGACAGAGTACTGGTGGGTAAAGGGCACTCCAAAACAAAGATCAGGGAAAACTGAGCATCTGTGTGTGAGTGTCCCTCACCAGAGGACTCATATTACACTGAGCAATGGTGTGTGTGAAGGGAAATTAAGGACAGTACCCAGAGAAGACTGAGCACTGTCAGGAGAGCGGTGCTAATCTACAGGACCTAGGTGATTCTGACCTAGTATTTTGTTGGGGAACCTGGAAAAGGACAGAGAGAAGACTGAGCATTCAAATGTGAGGGGAGCTCAACAAAAGGATCCAGGTAAGAATGAGCAAGGAATGGTTAGGGAACTCAGACAAAAGAAACTGAGAAGACTGAATACTGTTGGTGAGGGTTGCTTACCCACAGTACCCAAAGAAGAGTTAGTAAGAAAAAGTTAGTTGAACTTAGCAACTTAAACAAGAAAAGTTGAGATATTTTAGGAGAGTGGCTATCACCGAGAGGTCCCAGTGGAATCAGAGTACTAGTGAATGAGGATGCTCACTACCAGGACTCAGAATACCCTGGACATTGGTGGATAAGGGGAAATTTATGGCACGACCCATAGAAGAGTGAGCACTTGTGTGAGAGGGGTGCTCAACCAGAAGACTCTGAAGACATTGAGCAATGATGGTTGCAATTAAGTTTAAGGTAGAAAACAGAAGACAAACAAAAATAGATAAATGGTGCTTGAATAGAGGATTCAGAGGAGACAGAAGTCATTTTGGAGAGGACACCTGTAGCATTCTGAGTTTTTGGAACCTCCTGTAGAGTAATCCCTTGGGTCAAAGTTTTATTGACCTCATTTATGGTCAAAATGATCCCATTTCAAAGTTCTGAAGAAGTCCTCCATAAAGATGGAAATTATCCTTGGCCACATTTCACACTATATTTTGAAGGTGCACATTGTGCCTAATCAGAAGTCCTAAAATTTCTCATCTCTTGTCAAAAGAGACTACCACTGACATATCAGACAAGATCCTGAAGATAATTAAATATATTCTTTCATCCACTTTTCATAAAGATGTCAAAAATCTGGGTCTGCTACATCACTCATAAAATCTCAGTCACTTGAGAAATGGTGTGGAAAAGGTGGATGACGAGTAGTGAAATGAAGTCCTCAGTGCTTTGGCCATTAACATCTTTTAAAATTGTCTTGGTTTTTCAGACATTGGTGAGGAGACTCCATGGCATCACCAAAGTGCTATTGAGTTTGTTGGAAAGAAAAATCCACATCTCTCCAAATGTCCATATTAGTGTTGCCTTGGACATGCAGATAAGGACAGAGATGTTCTGACATTCGTCAGAATGGGACTCACCCAGAGAAATCTCTAAGAGTACTGAATTGCCTAGGACTCAGTTAAGAGTGAGCACTGGTGGTGGAAGTCTGCCCAGTCACAATATCCACAGGGTACTGAGCACTGGTGGGACAGGTTTTTTCGCCTGCAGGACTCAGAGGACCCTAATAAATGATGGGAGTGGAAAATTAACGGTATAAACAGAACAGACTGAGAACTCTCAGGTGAGTTTTGCTCATGCACAGGGCCCAGGAGAGTGAGCAATGTTGACTCAGCTCAAAGGACAGTTTATATCCTTCATACTCATGTGAAAGTAGCACTCACTATTCTCTAATTGTCCCCTCTTCTCATGTGACCTTGCTGCTGCTCTGTGGTCTCATGAAATCTTCTCTGCCTTCTCTACTCCCTAGCATTATTTCCCCATGGTGGTCTGAAAACAGTCTAGCAGTGTGTGGTGACCTACCCAGTCTCTCCCATTAACTCAGACAGTCTGTGATGTCATAATGGCCTAGGGGAGGGGACAGGAATAGCTTTTTTTCTTCCAAGGCCTTGGAGAGTGTGTGGGGCCCTCAGTACTCACTGTGTCTTCCAGTGTAACTTTTCCATATACCTAATGACTTCTGCCTCTACTGTCAGCAGTCAGAGGTCTGAAGAGACTGCTTCCAATTCTTCTTCTGATCTAGTTGTCGCTGAGTTTAGGAATGTTCAGTTTGGGGCTGCTGTCATAGGCATCAGGGGTGGGGTCAAAATTTGACTGTGCAGACAGGATAATAGAGGCTCAGTTTCACAACCAGGTCCTGCTGGAGCCAGTGGTCTATTTGTCCCACCTTGTTCACAGGGACCTAAGGCCTTGTCTCTAACCATTGTTTTCTTGAGCTCAGCTAGGGACCCCGGTCTCCCTGTTCTCCTCTCCCCTTCTCCATTTCTTACCTGGTGGATGCACACCTCTTGGTGCCTGGTGCAGTGTTGCTCAGGTGCTCTTTTCTCCTCAATCCCTGTTCCTCCTTCCTCAGAATTTCTGGAATTTATCAAAAACTGTTGGTACCCTAGTGATAATTATTGTGGCAGTGTTCCCAAACCCCAAGTCTTCAAGCACCAACCTCATGGTCTGCTCAGGTCCCAGGTGCAGCCTTGTCCTGGACCCTGCCCTGAGTCCATTACCCCTTCTGCTCTTCCCCCTTTTCAGGGTGAGGAAGGCCCTATGACTGGGACCCAGGGTCATCTTCTGAGCTGTCCCCCAGCTGTCTTCCTATTTTATTTTGAGACACAGTCTTTGTATGATGCTCAGGGTGGCTTCTCACTTGATCCACCTGCTCAGCTTCCTGAGTGTCTGGCATCATAGGTGGGGCACTCTACCAGCCTCAGTATCTTAAGTTTCAACAGGAGACCATCTTTCACAAGGGCCTGCTGTTGTGAAAGCTGTAAATCAAATCCACCCTGAAGCCAGTCAAGAAGCACAGTGCACCTAAGATTACACACACACTCACTTGTGTCCTGAACCTGAAGCCAGATCAGCCCAATTTGAGGGCCAATTGCAGAGCCCTGTAGAGCTGCCCACTCCTAGCAGGGCTCCAGGATCTCATGTGTCTTCCACCCACTTTCAGCCTTCACCTCAGTGAGTTCTAGGCTTGGGTCTACGGACCTCAGGGACCTGGTCAGCTTGGTCATACAAAACTCCCCACAGTGGTCTGGGACACAGAAAGGAAGATGACATAGACTGCTCAGTGTGGGTCCCCTGATATGAGCTCCCACAGAATATCCCTCTGGTTGGACCCCTCCTCACCTGTGGAACAAGGCAGGCAGATCAGAAGGGCTTTCCTGTCTGGGTTATACACCATCACTTGTCCCTCTGCCCTAATATACACCACCAATTAGACTCCTCCAATCAGGTGACCCAGCTGTAGGTTCTAAGCAGGGCCACAGACCCACTCAGTAGGACTCTATACAGCTCTGCAGTTTGAGTTTTCTGTTGTTTTATGGAAGCCTGATAAGACTGTTTTCTCCCACAGTTACCTCCTGGAACCCACCCAGGACCCTCATGGAACACTTCACGTTAGGTACACGAAAGGGGCAGTTATGGTGTGGCACCTTACAGCAGGCAGGTGCTGGTAGGTGGGAGGACATGTCTCTGGCCTGGTTCTTTTTCTCCCAGAGCCAGCCCCCAGAGTGGACTTCAGGGCCAACTGTAATGGAATGGATATATTTGGCATGTCTGAGACAGATGTGTGTTTTAGGAGGACCTGTTTTGCCTTAATGCTTGGTGACCTTTCCCCCATAGTTAATGTCCACCTTCAAGGAGTGTTGAAGGCAATTTGGTCAGGGGACAGAGTCCCTCTGGAAAGCATTGGTGCTCTCATGAGACAGATCCAAGGAGCACTGGCTCTGCCGTATGAAACACAGCCAGAGGGAATGACCATCACCCAGAAAGGTGCCCTGTCCACACACCAAGGCTATCAGTGTTGTAATCTTGGACTATGAGACTGCAGAATTGAGCTGGAAGTTCAGGTGCCTATTGGTCAGTTTTCAATTTCTGCAAGAAAACACTGGAGTCAGCCGACTGTATGTAGAAGAGATGATTTTCCTTGGGTTTGGTGTGTCTAAGAAATGGAATCTGCCTCCAGACTGTTCTGGTGAGGGCCTCTTGATAAACCCGTGAGCACCACAACAGCAGAGTGTGTGGAGCAATTTTTCCATTTCCAGGTGGGGCAGGCAGGATCTGCTCTCTATAACAACTCTCAGAGCATCACCTGTTGTCCAAGAGGACCCCATTCTTGGAGTCACTGCACTGATCACAGAACTGCCCAGTAGGCAAAGCTCCAAAGGTGCCCCTTTTCCACCTGGTTTCACACTGCAGAGCTCAAGTCTTTACTCACAGTGGACCCGGCTGGGCATGCCAACCACAACTAAACCACAGCAATCTGCAAGTGAGATCCCTGCAGCTACCAAGGACCACACATTTTTCTTTCCTTCCTGGGGTTCAGCAGAGGGAGAAGTGAGGGTGATTGCCTTTCTGATGGACAGAGAATGTGCTGAGAGATCAGTCCCAAATGCACATCTCCTGCTCTCTGCTGGTCACAGAAAATAGAAATGCCCGGTTTTGTTTGCTTCAAACAAATTTTTCTGTTGTTCCATCTGGAGCCAGGTTTGAGGAAGTGTGCTTTCAACCTATTCTATGTCTTCAGAGTCCGGTCTCCTGGGAGTTGAGTTCAGAGGGCACCTACAAACAATAGAGCACACCCCTCTCCACCACCCAGCTGGGATCCATGGTTAAAGCCAGGGACCTGAATGTCAGTCAGTACCTGGCATTCATAGGCAGTGTGCTATTGGATTCTTTCTGCTCCCAGCACCCATGGACACACACTGGGCTGATGTGGAAGTCACTGCTGACATCTGAAGTGCACTGCTTGTTGATTTTCACTACCTGAGAATCCCCCAGCTCTTGTAGAGAGGAGGAGTGCATGTTGGTTGAAGACTGGGCAGGGAAGTGATTTATCCCAGGGTAGTGAAAGTTGGAGAGTCCCTTTACCCAAGAAGTTTTCAATTCTGTGAACATAATAAAAACTCAAATAACAGTTTGAATTTATCATGAGGGTTATGTTTCTTGATCAATTTAAGTTTTTATAGATGTCCCATTTCTGGAATGATGGAACAAATGCAATTTTGGGGCCTATCTTTGTGTGAGTGCCAACCAGTTTTGAGAGATGACTGCAGATTTCAGTCTTCCCAGGCTAGGTCCACAGGGTGGGTTGAGTGAGGGACCTGGTTTCAGAAGAGCCCAACTTTGCTAGGAAGGAGGTACTAATAAGTGCTTAAGGTCACACAGATTCCAGCAAGTCCGAGGGTAGCACCAATTGGGGAGCAGTGCACCTTTCACTCCCAGGGAGGAAAAAGAGAGAAACAATGGTTGAGAGGTGTCACTGAGAAGCCCTGGGCCATCAGGCAGGCTGTTGGTCTTCTACAACTCCCTCCCTGGCCTGCTCTTCTGGCCAGTGCCTCTAGAGGACCCACTGGAGGAATCAGGGCAGGTAATTTCTGGGCCTTTATGTCTCTGAGGAGAGAATTGGCTACATGTTCTGCTGGGAGATAGTCACTCTAGAATAAAGAACATTTAGTTTTTGAGTGTGGACAAGCTGACTTAGGCATCATCATGGCTGGAGGAAGTGAGGGAGGTAGGTCTCAGTTTGGCTCTGAAAGATCCTCTCAGCCAGGTGAGGCCTGGCCCATGCCCTCTTTATCCCCAAGTCCTTGGATCCAGTGTGTAATGAAGTCTTGGCAGCTGAGATTCTGGTGGGGTTGGGCAAGCCCAGCTTGGAGTACAGGGAATGCTGTGGCTGCCTCTGTGGCCACCATCACATATCCTGGTACAAGCAGCATGTGTCTGTCCCCATTTGGGTGACACCCTTCCTCAGCCACTTGGTAAACCCTGATGGTCTCTGGCCTGCATCACCCTAGCTCACTTGAGTGCTGGCCACACAACACTGGTATCCACCCAGGACCCTACTCGCCTGAGATTTTGCAACAGGGCCTAGATTCTCTGAGGCTGCTCTGGGCTTGAGCCATGTAATGAGAGCTGAGAAGAGTTTGGGCTGGAAGTCCTAGAGACTCCTGCCTCAACTAACTTGAAGGCAAACCCTTGAGTCACTCCATGTGCCAGGAAGGCTTGGCCTCTCTACAGCTTCAGCGCAACACTCAAGAACAGCAGCCACAGGCACCATCCCATTTCCTCTGGCTTCTGACCATTCCTCCCACCCCACTGCTTGGTATAGACCCATAGAATCATGGACCCTGGAAAGTGCCATATGACACTTAGCACACCCAAGTCTGCCCCAAGGAGGTCATGCAGTGGGGCTATCCATGTGACTGGGGATATACTCTCTCCCTGAAGATGAGGCATGGGGCTTGAAAAGCAGCCCAAATACCAAAAGTCCTGAATCTCCCACTTCACAACAAGAACACAGACCCTGTCAGAACAGAAGAGACCTCAGGCCCACCCAGTCCTTCTGCCCACCATCCACAACCCAGTCCCACCTCCTGGAGAAGGACAGACCAGAGGCCAGGAGCACACAGTGTGGGCTACTCAAGGTCACATCATGGACAGACACCTGCTCCCATATGCTTGAGTGCTGAGCTGTTTCACCTGGGAAATGGAGGTGACACAGCATCTAGGAGGCCAGGCAGCCTGAAGAAGCAGGTTTTCCACAGGGAGTGTTGTCAGTCCAAGCTCTGGACATGGCTGCTGTTCCCAGATGCAGAGAGCTGCCTGTGGATGTTCTCCCTTTCTTCCCACCCCTGCCTGACTCCTCTCTCCTCACCAACTCTCCCTTCCTTTCTCTTTCCAGTCTCCCTGCTGGAAGAGCATACTGTCACCACAGTCCCTGCCCTCTCCCCTCCCCATCTGGCCCTTTTATCAGTCTCTTTTCCTCCAGGTCCACCAGGGTTGTCCTGGGATCCTCTCATACTGCATGTGGCCCCATCGACTCTTACAAACCATGGTGACTTTCTCCTGTTGCAAGGCTGCAGCTCTCAGAGCCCCTCACATATCAGTGTACCTGGTCTCAGCAGCAGCCCTCTGGTGCCTCAGGTCCACAAGCTGCCATTGGTGGGCTGTTTCTAATATACTCAGCCTCCTTGTCTAGCCCTCCATCCTGCTACCCTGGCCAAAGCTAGAGACACATACCATCTGTCCAGCTTCAACTCTCCTGGCTGTGCTGCAGGGAATCTCTAATTAGGTTACTGCCTTGCTGTGCTACAGGGACACATCCAAAGAGGGCTCCTTCCTCCCACCAGAATGAGTCCTGAAACCCAGGTTTCTGTCCAAACTACTAGCCTCTCAGAGAACCCAGTTTCCTTCCCTCATCTCTAGACATTTCTCTAAGTGCTCTGCTGCTACCAATTTCTTCTCACCACTAAGAAGAAACACTAACTGAAAAGGGAAGCACTGGAAAGTCCTCCACTAAGGACACCTTTAATCTTCACCAAGATACAGACTGCAATATTCTACTGAAGTCCCTGTGCCACCACTTCCCATTAACTCCTTCTCAGGATCTAATACAAGCCCATGTCTTCTCCATTTTGGAAAGTTTCACGAGTAGAATCAGGAGGGGGAGCTACTTTGAACTAGAGTGTGCGTGGTGCTATGCATCTACATCCAGAGGGTTTTCACACTCTACTCCATGCTGTTAGTGACCTGTCCATGATTAATTTGTTGCAGAGGCTCCTCCTCTCTCATGTTGATGGACAGATTGGACCTGACCCAACTTCAAGTGTTCCCCAGGTCCTTTCCTGCCTCCTGGCTCTGACTTAGACAGCAAGTGCTAGACACAGTGAGGTGCCTATGGAGGCACCTAAGATTCCCAGACTTTAACAAACTGTCAGAGACTTACAGGATGAAGGATTTGCTTTGGCTCTGAGTTTTAAAGGACTCCAGTCCAGGCCTGCTTGTGGCCTGAGGTGAGGCAGCACATTGTGGAGGAGTGTGTGTCAGAAAAAATTCCCCACCTCATATCTGGGATTCAAGAGAGAAGCAGGATAAGCCTAGATCTCACAGTCCTCTTCAAACACACCCCTAAGGTCCCTGAACCCCCTCCAGATCTCACCTTCTATGTCCTCTTGGGAAGAGAATGATTCAGAGACTGACCTTGAACACTTGGCCTGTGAGTGGTCTGTCCTGCAGGCAGTTCTGCTGGGTTGATTCCTGGTATGGCATGAGACACACCCATGCTAAGACAATCACTAAGTTTCCTTGAACACCAGTCTGACCAGCACCCTGTCTGCAAGGGAGGCCCAGGGCCATCAATTTTTTGCCCTGACTTTATCCTGGGGCAAAGCGTGAGGCCAACTGTAGCACGGAGTGGATATAAGGGGTGGGACAGATGCCTCTAGGATCTGGCCAAGACTCTGACACCCCTGCTGTCCTTGCCATGTCCCCGCTGCCCCTGGGAATATGCCGTGCTCTCTGTGCAAGAGCCCACCTTGCCACATTGATGGGGGCTCAGCCTCTTTTCTGGGCAGTGGCAAGCACACACACCTTCTTACACCTCACCCAACACACAGAATGCAACACAGCACTGACCATGTGCAGACACACCTCTTTACACATCAAGAACACACAAAATACAACACATCACACAATGCAAGCACACAACTCCTCATACAGTACACAGCAATCACAACACATCACAGAAAATACCGCAGACACATACTGTCTTACACATCACACAACACAAAAATGAAACACAGCACACACCACGTGTACACACACCTCCTTCAGTTTTAAATCACACATGATGCAACACAGCACATACCACACGTAAACAACCTTCTTACACATCATACTACACAACCTCTACACAACAAAGAGGATACATCACGTGCACACACACCTTCTTACACATCATAAAACACACAAAATGCAAGGCGCAGCACATACCACAGCACACACACATCCTTATACATCACACAACACACTACCAATGCAACACACAGCACACACGATGTGCACACACACCTTGCACATCACAAAACACACACAATTCAATGTATAGCACACACCATATGCAACTGCCTTACACATCACAAAATATAAAAAATACCATACAGCATACAGCATGTGCATACAAACCTCCTGGCACAAGGAGATCCAAGATGGCAGACTAGAGGGAGGCTGCATTCCTTGTCGCTCAATAACGCCGGAATCAAGCAGAGGATATTGATACCGCCGTTTACCTGTGACAAGTTCTGCTCCTTCTAATGTTGAAGATTGAACACTAGAGAAGCATGCCAAGGCAAGCATATTAAGCAGGTTTTATTTAAAGGAAATCATATGGACTTCTCCCAGCAGGAAGAAGGGGGCCATGGCTGATGTTCTAAAGTCCCAAGAAGTAAGCGCACCCTACATCTTTTATAGGTTAAATTCTCTTTTGTTCTCCAGTTCCTCCCCCCCTTATCTCTCCCTCCTGCCTAGGTGACTAGGCCTGGTTTTGCATTAAGTGAGAAGCCATGGGCAGAGGGAGGGCCAAGGAGATTCAGGCAGGCAAGGGCCCAGGGGGCATTAATTAGCAGCTCCGTGCTTGCAGTCCTTGATAAAGACAGGTAAATTTGGTAATCAATGGGCTCTGCAGGTCCTTGACATTCCATTCTTCCAGGGGCAGTCTCCAACTTCCAGAGGCAGATGACTTTATGACCTCCATTTCCTCGAATTGACCTGATTCCCTATTTCTATACTAACTACCTGTCCTTAATTCTGGCTTCAATATCTGATTCATGGTGAGGCACTTTTTGCTGCTTATCAATCCCCTGGTGTTTACGCATTTGTCTGCTGTGATGACCTGCAGTCTGCCAGCATATCGATGCCTTTTTGAGAGCAGATTGCTCACTGTCAGGCATCTATCATCCACCATTTGCCTGCCTCTCGCATGCCCATCACCTGCCTTACTCCGATCCAGCACCCAATGATCGAGGTTCACCTCCTGATAGTCCGATATAGTCAGCAAACTGTTCGCCAACTGCCAGAGAAGCACTGGCTGCCTGCTGCTGCCTGGAAGTTCACTGTTACAGTGCCTGCAGGTTTGATTACATGTGGCTGCCACCATTTTGAGACAACAGCCAGGTCCCATAGGACCCCCAGCTGGACTGACTGAGCCCGATCTCCAGGATCCATCAGCCCGACCGATGACTCCCTGCCTCTGGGGCCCTCACATCGACTGACTGCTCGTTGCTGCCAGGACCCCCAGAATAACTGACTGTGCCCTATCACTGGGACCCCAGACGGACTGATCGCACCCAGCCTCCAGGATCCCGCAAACACACCAAACACACGGGAAATCCAGGACCCCTGCCCGACCAACTGCATCCCATCTCCAAAACCTCCAATTGACCACGTCCATGCCTGAGCTGCAGCTTCCCTTTTGCCAACACATTTTGAAGCAGCTATCTTGGATAATCCTGGAAGCCAGAGCTCCGATCTTTGGGTGGGGCAAATCCCATCCTGTGACGCCGGCTGGAGGTTTGAAGCTCATTGTCAGATACTTCTCAAGCATCAGGCTACTGAACACTGGGAGGTTTCATTACTATATGATTGCTATACAGTAGATTTTCTTTTTTCTCCTTTTTTTAAAAAAATAAGTTTTTATTTCTTTACTTTTCTTCCTCTCTTTTCCTTTTGTTTACCTGTTCCCTCAGAGTCTCTTTCTCCATTTTTGCATGCTAACATCTGATTTCTTTTGATTACACTCTCACACTTTCTATTTTCTAGAACTTCTGTATATTCTTTTCTTATCCCACTAAGAGCCACATTCTACATCCCTCTGCATCCACTTTGTCCTCCATTAGAAACTGCAGGCCTTATTGCAAACTTGTTTGTTTTATCGAAGATAATATTTGAACTCACTTTGTTTATTTTGACAATTTTGCTATTGTCCCCATAGGAGCTATTTCTTCTAGGATTGCATAGTGTCTGATTTGGGCACTGCTAATATTGGTCTCCCCTTAAAGAAAGGGATTTGGAAACCTATAGGGCCACTAGAAACCTAAAGGGGGAAATCTGCAATATCCCAGATCTGCACTGCTAGAGGGGAAGGTACATGAACAACAGGAAAAAACAAGGGAAGAAAATAATCCAAACAAATCTAGATTCTATAGTAATAGAATCCAATGAGAGTATGTTAGAAGAAATGTCAGAAAAGGACTTCAGATTATACATGATTAAGATGATTTGCAAATCAAAGCATGAGATAAGAGAGCAAATGCAGGCAATTGCTGGGGACCAGCCCTAGCAGCAGAGTCCAAGGGTCCCTAATGGCCTGAAATGTAAAAGCCCCCAATAGATTAGGCGGCGCAGCGTCGGCGATGGACAGCAAACCACACGGACTCGGGTCAGTGTTGGAATGCTGACAACTTTATTGAACTCCTTTACAGCTTATATACCCTTGCTCCCACTTCTTTAAAAGTTTCAATAGATAACAGAAGTTAGGTTGTAAAATCAGCCAACTGGTGCCACCTGACACTTAACATTTTTCCGTAATGGGCTCTTCTTGACCCGAAACCTACAGAACATGCTGACGCACATTTTTCTTTAAGATTTAACCTTTACCTAAAGCTAACAACAACATCACAAAACATGTTGCTTCAGAATGTTCAGCGTTCCCCATAGGAAAATTAGTGTTTAGTGTAATCAATTGAACTTATTTTGTTGGAAATGATTTGAATTGTTTGTGTTCCTACCATCCCTCAACTGAGAAGCTTTATTGAGCATAATCACTCACTGTAGCAAGGTGAGCTTCCATTAGAAAAACAAGAAAGGGAAAAAGTCAATATTTTAAAGAAGGGGCTCCGGCTTTACTCAACTTACGATGAGTCCTTGCCAGCGTCTTCCAAGGAAGGCCTTAGCAGAGCCCAACTTACGACGAGTCCTTGCCAACATCTTCCAGAGGAAGTTTCCAACCTCTGGCATGGGCTGTTATCCGCCAGGCACATTTCCTTGGCATGAGTTCTATATGCCGGGTGCCCCCGCAGTTCCCCCTTTTTTGTTTTGAAGATCAAAAAGACCTCTTTGAATTTGAAGGCCCTTAATAGCCCTTGTTAAGAGTCGAAGGATGACTGGAAGACAAATAATCATCATAAAAATGCAAAATCCAATTAAAGCAAATTGTAGAATAGTGTTAAAAAGGGTACTATCAGTAATAGTTTTCTTAATATTGGTAAAAATATCCATGGGAAGGTTGGCATCTGGAGCAACATCGATAGCCCAAATCACTGGGCAGCAAAGACTAAGATCTCCAGCCTTTTGTGCCTCAGCCACAGCTCCTAGAAACCCTATTTTTGCTACTGAATTTTGTTTAGATGATTTTTGCCTATGAGTAACAGGCGCCACAAAAGGAGGATAATCCTCATTATGATATCTAAAAGCAGCCTCCTCTAAATCTTCCTGATCTGAGGGTGACAATTGATCGGGATCATTACCTTCCTGAATTTCCTCATCATCAGTCTCATTAGTATCACGATTCTCATCCTGTGCACCTTGATTATTTTCAGCTGAAACTGCTATAACCTGATTATTGGCTGGCTCCTGATCACTAGATGGAGATAACAATAATTTTCGTTCCAATTGCTCTGCAGGTGGTTTTGTATCAAAACAATCTCTAAATAAACCCCATAATGCAAAAGCATCCTTAGGAACTCTCTCATTTCCATATAACTTATAATAACTTTTCATATCACGGCCGACCTGTTTCCATATTTTTAAATCAAGAGCGCCTCCGTCTGGAAACCATGGTGAACATTCTTGTATAAACTGAAAAAAATGACGTAATTGTATAGAACTTACTGTAACACCTCTTTTCTTTAACAAATGCTTTGTTATATCAAGAAATAAAGTTCTCTCTTTAGATGCTGTACTACCCATTTTATCCAATCCCTGCCCTTTCTTTCTCAGTCTCTGTTACTGAGGGGACCGCGGCTCCCCGGGCAGTATCCTAGCTGCCAACCGCCTGAAAAAAAGAAAAGAATAAGACACTTACCAATCAGGTCCCTGTTCGGGCGCCAAACTGCCGGGGACCAGCCCTAGCAGCAGAGTCCAAGGGTCCCTAATGGCCTGAAATGTAAAAGGTCCCAATAGATTAGGCGGCGCAGCGTCGGCGATGGACAGCAAACCACACGGACTCGGGTCAGTGTTGGAATGCTGACAACTTTATTGAACTCCTTTACAGCTTATATACCCTTGCTCCCACTTCTTTAAAAGTTTCAATAGATAACAGAAGTTAGGTTGTAAAATCAGCCAACTGGTGCCACCTGACACTTAACATTTTTCCGTAATGGGCTCTTCTTGACCCGAAACCTACAGAACATGCTGACGCACATTTTTCTTTAAGATTTAACCTTTACCTAAAGCTAACAACAACATCACAAAACATGTTGCTTCAGAATGTTCAGCGTTCCCCATAGGAAAATTAGTGTTTAGTGTAATCAATTGAACTTATTTTGTTGGAAATGATTTGAATTGTTTGTGTTCCTACCATCCCTCAACTGAGAAGCTTTATTGAGCATAATCACTCACTGTAGCAAGGTGAGCTTCCATTAGAAAAACAAGAAAGGGAAAAAGTCAATATTTTAAAGAAGGGGCTCCGGCTTTACTCAACTTACGACGAGTCCTTGCCAGCCTCTTCCAAGGAAGGCCTTAGCAGAGCCCAACTTACGACGAGTCCTTGCCAACATCTTCCAGAGGAAGTTTCCAACCTCTGGCATGGGCTGTTATCCGCCAGGCACATTCCCTTGGCATGAGTTCTATATGCCGGGCGCCCCCGCAGGCAATGAATGATAATACCAATAAGCATTTGAAAGAGCACCAGCAGAAAGCAAAAGATTATTTCAACAAAGAGATAGAGGTTCTCAAAAAAAAAAAAAAAACAGAAATCCTTGAAATGAAGGAAACAATAAACCAAATAAAAAACTCAATGGAAAGCATCACCAACAGACTAGACCACTTGGAAGATAGAAACGTAGACAATGAAGACAAAACATTTAATCTTGAAAATAAAGTTGCCCAAACAAAGAAGATAGCAAGAAATCATGAATAGAATCTCCAAGAACTATAGGACATCATGAAAAGCCCAAACTTAAGAATTATTGGGATTGAGGAAGGCACAGAGATATAAACCAAAGGAATGAACAACCTATTCAATGAAATAATATCAGAAAATTTCCAAACCTGAAGAATGAAATGGAAAATCAAGTACGATGGGCTTACAGAACACCAAATGCACAGAATCACAACAGATCCACACCAAGACACATTATAATGAAAGTGCCTAACATTCAAAATAAAGATAGGATTTTGAAGGCCAAGAGAGAAAAGCATGAGATTGCATATAGGGGAAGACCAATATGGATAGCAGCCAACTTCTCAACCCGGACTCTAAAAGCTAGAAGGGCCTGGACAAACATATTTCAAGCTCTGAAAGAACATGGTTGCCAACCAAGAATCCTATATCCAGCAATACTAACCTTCAGATTTGAAGATGAAATAAAATCCTTCCATGATAAACAAAATTAAAAGAATTTACAAATAGAAAGCCTGTACTATAGAATATCATCAACAAAATATTACATGAGGAGAAAATAAAAAACAACAATGGAGGGCAGCAAAGGGAGGAACTACCTTAGAGAAAAAGCATGCAAAGGAGAAACCAAGCCAACTTAAAAACCAAAAATAAGCCAAATGACTGGGAATACAAATTATTTCTCTATAATAACCCTGAGTGTTAATGGCCTAAACTCATCAATCAAAAGACATAGACTGGCAGAGTGGATTAAAAAGAAAGACCCAACAATATGCTGCCTGCAAGAGACTCATCTCATAGAAAAAGACATCCACAGACTAATGGTGAAAGGATGGAAAAAAAAACTACCACACATATGGACTCAGTAAAAAAGTGGGGGTTTCCATCCTTATATCAGATAAAGTGGACTTCAAGCCAAACTTAGTCAGAAGGGATAAGGAAGGACATTTCATACTGCTTAAGGGAACCATAAATCGGGAAGACATAACGATAGTAAATATTTATGCCCCAAACAGTGGTGCATCCCTGTACATCAAACAAATCCTTCTCAAATTCAAGAATCACATAGACCACAACACAATAACTCTGGGTGACTTTAACACACTGCTATCACCACTAGATAGATCTTCCAAACAAAATCCAACCAAAGAAACCATAGAACTCAATAAAAAAATCAATAACCTAGACTTAAAAGATATATATAGAATATTACGTCCATACACTTTCTTCTCACCAGCACATGGAACCTTCTCGAAAATAGACCATATGTTATGCCACAAAGCAGCCCTTAGGAAATGCAAAAGAATAGGGATACTGCCTTGAGTTCTATCAGATCATAATGGACTGATAGTAGAAATCAAACACAAAATAAAAAAGGGAAATTACTCCAACACTTGGAGACTAAATAATATGCTATTGAATGAAACATGGATAACAAAAAAAATCAGGGAGCAGATTAAAAAATTCTTAGAGGTAAATGAGAATGATGATACATCATATCAAAATCTCTGGGACACTATGAAATCGGTACTAAGAGGAAAATTCATTGCATGGAGCACATTCCAGAAAAGAATGAAAAGTCAAAAACTAAATGTCCCAACATTACAGTTCAAAGCCCTAGAAAAAGAAGAACAGAATAACAGCAAAATAAGTAGAAGGCAGAAAATAATTAAAAACAGAAATGAAATCAATGAAATTGAAACAGAAGAAACTAGTCGAAATATTGACAAAACAAAAAGTTGGGTCTTTGAGAAAGTAAACAAAATGGATAAACCCTTAGCCAAACTAACAAAGAGAAGGAGAGAGAAGAGTCAAATTACTAAAATATATGATGGAAAAGGAAATATCAGTACAGACAGCACTGAGATACATAACATAATGAGAAGCTACTTTTAAAATCTGAATTCCAACAAAATAGAAACTACCAAAGACATTGACAAATTTCTAGAGACATAAGCTCCTCCCAAATTGAACGAGGAGGACATACAAGATTTAAACAGATCAATATCAAGCAATGAAATAGAAGAAGCCATTAATAATCTACCATCCAAGAAAAGCCCAGAACCAGAGAGATTCTCAGCTGAGTTCTACAAGACCTTCACAGACGAACTCATTCCAATACAACTCTAAGTATTCCAGGAAATAGAAAAGGAGGGTACCCTACCAAACTAATTCGATGAAGCTAACATCACCCTCCTACCCAGACCAGGAAAATACACATCGAGGAAAAAAAATTTTAGACCAATATCCTTGATGAATATACATGCAAAGATCCTTAACAAAACATTGGCAAACTGGATCCAAAAACATATTAAGAAAATTGTGCACCAGGATCAAGTGGGGTTCATCCCTGGAATGCAAAGATGGTTCAACATTCGTAAATCAATAAACGTAATGCATCATGTCAATAGACTTAAGGATAACAATCATATGGTTATTTCAATTGACACAGAAAAAGTGTTCAACAAAATACAACACCCTTTCATGCTCAAAACACTAGATAAAATAGGGATAGTAGGAACATACCTGAACATTGTAAAGGCTATTTATGCTAAGCCCATGGCCAATATCATTCTTAATGGAGAAAAACTGAAACCATTCCCTTTAAAAAGTGGAACAAGACAGGGATGTCCTCTTTCACCAATTCTATTCAACATGGTCCTCAAAACTCTAGCCAGAGCAATTAGAAAGACTAAAGAAATTAAAGGGATACGAATAGGAAAAGAGGAACTTAAGCTGTCACTATTTGTGGGTGACATGATTCTATACTTAGAGGATCCAAAAACCTCCTGCAGAAAACTTCTAGGCCTCATCTATGAATTCAGCAAAATAGCAGGCTATAAAATCAACATGCATAAATCTAAAGCATTTTTATACACAAGCGATGAAATAGCTGAAAGGGAAATGAGGAAAACAACTCCATTTGCAATAGCCTGAAAAAAAATAAAATACTTCGGCATCCATCTAACCAAAGAGGTAAAAGATCTCTACGATGAAAACACAAAACATTGAAGAAAGTAATTATGGAAGACCTTAGAAGATGAAAAGATCTGCCATGTTTTTGAACAGGCAGAATTAATATTGTCAAAATGGCCATACTACCAAAAGTGCTATACAGATTCAATGCAATTCCAATTAAATTCCCAATGATGTACCTTACAGAAATAGAGCAAGCAGTCATGAAATTCATCTGGAAGAATAAGAAACCCAGAATAGCATAAGCAATCCTTATCAAGAAGAATGAAATAGGGGGTATCACAATACCAGAACTTCAGCTATACTACAAAGCAATAGTAACAAAAACAGCATGGTATTGGCACCAAAATAGATAGGTAGATCAATGGTACACAATAGAGGACATGGACACAAACCCAAATAAATACAATTTTCTAATATGAGACAAAGGTGCCAAAAACATGCAAAGGAGAAAAGATAGCCTCTTCAACGTATGGTTCTGGCAAAACTGGAAATCCATATGCAACAGAATGAAACTAAAACCCTATCTCTCACCCTGCACAAAACTCAATTCACAATGGATCAAGGACCTTGATATCAGAGCAGAGACCCTGCATCTTGTAGAAAAAAAGTAGGTTCAAATCTTCACTTTGTTGGCTTAGGATCAGATTTCCTTAACAGAACTTCCATAGCACAAGAAATAAAAGCAAGAATCAATAACTGGGATAGATTCAAACTTATTAGCTTTCTTTCAGCAAAGGAAACTATCAGCAATGTGAAGAGAGAGCCTACAGAGTGCAAGAAAATCTTTGCCCCTCATACTTCAGATAGAGCGCTAATTTCCAGAATATATAAAGAAGTCAAAAAACTGTACACCAAGAATACAAATAACCCAATCAACAAATGGGCTAAGGAAATGAACAGACACTTCACAGAAGAAGATCTACAAGCAATCAACAAACATATAAAAAAAGTTCACCATTTTTAGTAATAAGAGAAATGCAAATCAAAACTACACTAAGATTCCATCTCACCCCAATTAGAATGGCGATTATCAAGAATACAAGCAACAATAGGTGTTGGAGAGGATGTGGGGAGAAAGGTACACTCATACGTTGCTGGTGGGGTTGCAAATTAGTGCAGCCACTCTGGAAAGCAGTGTGGAGATTTCTTAGAAAACTTGGAATGGACCTACCATTTGACCCAGCTGTCCCACTTCTCGGCCCATACCCAAAGGACTTAAAATCAGACTACTACAGAGATACAGCCACATCAATGTTCATAGCTGCTCAATTCACAATAGCCAGACTATGAAACCAACCTAGATGCTCTTCAATTGATGAATGGATAAAGAAACTGTGTATATATACAATGGAATATTACTCAGCCATAAAGAATGATAAAATTATGGCATTTGCAGGCAAATGGATGGAATTGGAGAATATCATGCTAAGTGAGATAAGCCAATCTAAAAAAATCCAAAAGATGAATGATCTCACTGATAAGCAGATTATGACACGTAATGGTAGGTAGGAGGGGGGCAAGAATGGAAGAAGGAGGGACTGTATAGAGGGGAAAGAGTGGTGGGAGAGGTGAGGGGGAAGGAAAATATAACGGAATGAATCAAACATCATTACTCTATGTAAATGTATGAATATGCAAATGGTATGCTGTTACTTCATGTACAAACAGAAACAATATGTATTCCATTGGTTTACAAAAAAAAAAAATTTAAAAACCTCCTTGCACAGGACACAACACACATCAAAACACACAGCACACACCAGGTGCATGCACATAACTTACACATCACACATTACACATCACTGCACGCCCCACATGTTTATACGCCTCATTACATGTCACAAAGGCACTCCACTCAAAACACAAAAACCCTCACGAAGGACACATCCTTTACACACAAAAAACACACAACATTCACAGCACCCATGTGTCCAAATAAACAGCACACACATCTCATGCACACCCACTTGCACACTTTACCCACATCACTTGTACACATGTCACTACACACATACAAATTTATTTGACTTTACTGGAAATTTTTATGGCTCATTACATTGTCAGTGGTGGGAAAGTTGTGTGCATGTGTACTGTGTCCTCCACTGCAAACCAGGTTCCTTGGCTGTGGGAAGACTCTGGGGGCATTGGAATCTAGAGGAGGGGCTCAGAATCACTGGGGCTCTACTCCTGGCCCTAATGAGTCTCTCCCTGACTCTGGTCTCTGTTGATACACTGAGGGCCCAGGCCCCAGCTCAGGTGATGCCACTCACTCCAGGCCATATATGTGTGCCCACAGGACAGAATCCATGCCCCACAATGCAGCATTGCTATGCCCTAAAGCTGCAGGTTCCCACCACCCCTCACGCACATGGTCTGTCCATCTAATAGCCAATTCCAGGGAATTACTGCCCACAGATTCTGAGTCTTTCCATTTCTCCCCTGGTCTGTACTCCAGCTGTGGCAATGTAGAACTAGGAAGTGGAGATTAAGCATGGGGCAGGCCTCCAGGCTCATAGATCCTCTCTGCTGGACTCTCTCCAGCCCTGACTGTGCCCAGTGACCTGCCCTTAAGGCCAGGAGCAGCTTGGAGTGGACTTGGCAGGTGAGAGCTCCATGTTTTTAGAAGGTCTTGCTGTGGGCCCTGGCATAGGGGACAAAGAAAGGATGATGAGGGTTCAGGAGGGGCAAAGAGACCCTGGTAGGTGGACACCCAGAACCAGACTGCACATGGCAACCACTGTGCAGATGGTATGGATAGCACCTTCTTGAGGGGCCAAGATTGGGGACCCTTGGGAGTGCTCATAGGAGAATAGGCACTGGGGAAATCATTATATCTTCCTGGGACCCAAGAATCTGGAGTCAATGCTGATGGGACTGGGGACTTTAAAAGAATCAGAACTAAGAGAAAAATAAATTTGATTACAATTTGGTCAAAGAGAGGAAGAAACTGATCTACCAGCACCATCTAGGGCGGCACTGCCATCCACAGGCACTGAGATAGGAGATAAGCAGGTGGAGAACCAGGACCCTGACAGAGCCTGGTGAGTGCCCCCAGTACTGCTTTACTTCCTGTGCCAGGCTGTGGCCTGACCAGGCTCCACTTTGGCATATAGGATGGCTTCCTGCAGGAAGCTGTGATCTTGGGGAATGTGGAGTATATGAGGGCAGGAAGAATTGATGACCTGTGTGGAGCCCATCCACAAATTACCCCCTAGTCAAGCAGCATTTCTGTGGTCTGCAAGCAGTGAGACTAATGCCTGAGGAAACAGAAAGCTTTCCACATTCCACTGCCAAAGATGAGCAGAAAGGTACATGGCAGAAACTCCACTCCAATTCTGACTAGGCAGAACAAGAACATGATCTCTCCACTCAGCAGTGCTGAGCTGCCAGGGTCTAGCCCTAGCAGGAGTCCACGGGTTCCACACAGGTAAACAGGGTGCAGGAGACAGCATTGGTGATGGATGGAGAATGAAAGACACAGACTCTAGTTCTGGTGCAATCATTACTACTTTATTCTGGGGAAGTCTGGGTTTATATACATATTTCTTCAGGCTTTGATGACAGGCTTGTGATTAATAAAATCAAAGAAGTTTCCAAAGCGTAGGCAGAAATTGTTTTTACCAAAAGATTATGAGAAAACAGTAACCTTACAGATTATCCTTACCTAATCACAATTATTTTAAGAATATTTAACTAAGTCAATGAGCTAATTCAATGTTTATTTCCTTAATATCTAAACTCTATATGACCTAAGACTATTCTTATTACTTTTGCAGTAAAGTGATAGACAAATAATGTCATGTGACCATCTCTACTAGGTTCATCTGGTTAATATCTGAATTGCTGAGTTAAGGGCTACAGGAGGGCAGCAGTCCCAATGGTTATTGTGTACCAATGTTTATTATAGGGGTGACCTATTCTTTGTAGGAAGGAAGGAATGTTGTGAAACATTATTCTTTTACCTTACCACCACATATAAACAAAACCATCATCTGTATTAAACCACCCTGTGGGAGACAGGGGGAGATCTATATCTACCTTCTCTAAGGGCTTCTCTTTAGGGGAGTACCAGGGCTTGCCATTGATAAAATAAGCTGGTCCATATCTAGTAGCTACTGTGGGAGGTGCTTTGTGCTTAGAACTTGGGGAAACATTGTTATCTATAAGTTTCAGTGCCGCAGCAGGTTCTGGCTATGCCAGTAAATGCAGTGTTTGATTTCTAACATAATAAAAACATTCTTCTGTATTGAGGTTAACATCACAGGGTTTCAACATGTGTTTTGTCTCCATGATGTTTTTCTGGAAATTTGTAGAATTATTCCCATCACCTCTAGCAAGATCCCTAGATTGAAATGAGTAATATATTATTAGAAAAACTCCACAGAATAACATCCAAGCTAGGGAGGCATACATCAGGCATGCAATCCTTTTAGGATGTGTCTTTGCAATCATCCTTCAGTGGAACTCTGTCAAGCACTGCAGGGAGAGCCAGGCACCCCCACACTGAGCCAGGACATTGTCAGGGGGAGCCAATGCACCTGCCATCTGGTTTTCAAAAAGAGCACCTACTGCTTTGCACCGGGATAGAGGCTTATATTTATGTTCCTATAACGTGAATGTGATGAATAATACAAGGGCATGTATGTGACACGATGAACACAATTTTCCAGAGCTTATCATCATCTAACATGCATAATGATGAAAGAGAGGAATGTTACAAGTCTTCAAAGTTAAATATGCAAAAAGGAATGTGCTATAAATATTCTGTGGGGCAGTAAGACACAGGGGTATTAGAGATCAAACCAACTTCAGTGAACAAACAGTGAAGGTATTTTCATTGTTAATGGTTTTCCAAAAAAAACAAAAGGAAATTTCTTCAGCTTCAAACTACTATATCACTAGAACAGGAAGGAATTTCAAGATTATTCAGTAAGCAAAGATAATTACTGACAATAACTCAACTTGCAAATAACTCAAATGACATTGCAAATTCTTAGACCTAAGCTGTTGCTTCCAAGGGACAGTTGTTTACACTTTTGCTGATTTGGCTTTTCTGGCAAAAGACCTCTGAAAAAATGCTTTCCTTACTCCACAATAACTGCACATAAGCACTTAAACTTAAGAAGAATTTATTTGGAATTTCAGCACTGAATTAGGCCTCTAGGAATAAAGTGTGCACCTATATATCAGAGATGTAAAGAAAAATTCTATACTAAAATTTAAAAAATGAAAACCCATTCATTCTGTTATTTTTCCCTGTAAATTTATGATTTTTAATAATTTTTTTTCAAAAATGAATAAAAAAGAAGAAGCAGAATATAGATCTAACACTGTGCATACAAAAAAAAAAAATGAAAACCCAAAATAGGAGTGATAGAATTTACCTGCCAAAAAAAAAAAAAAAAAAAAAACAGAATCTAAGGGATATGCAAAATACAATATCTTTTTTTTATTAGAAATTCTTCTAGAAGATGGCGGCCTAGAGGGTGGCTACATTTCATGTTGCTCCAGGACTCAGGATTCAAAAGAGGAGGTATTGAGACACTTGGGACCAACTCAAAGCAGCTGGGTGACTCTCACCCATTGGGAAGGCATCCCGGATGGGACGGTGGTCCCGGAACGCAGGGAACTTTGTGAAGTAGAGCTGCCTGTGAGACACCCCTCCCCCCGCTGGAGCAGTGAACGCGAACAACTGGGAGTGCCGTAAAGGAGGCCTCTCGGCACGGCGCTGGGACTCGGAGCAACCACTGGGACTCCAGCGGCTGCCTAGGGGAGGAGTGGTGAGGAGAGCTGTGTGGACTCAGGACACCGGGGCTTGCCCTGAGGAAGAGGAGGAGGAATGTGGCCACAAGGATTCGGAGTGACTGCACCAGAGCTACAGGAGGTTGCCAGAGGAGAAGCTCCACAGCGAGCAGTTTGGACTCTAAACGACCGCTTCTGAACACCGGGGCCTGCCCTGAGGACGAGGAGGAGGAAGAGGAGCGTGGCCGCTTGGATTCGGGGTGACTACACCAGAGCTGCAGGCGGCTGCGTGGCGAGCTGTTTGAACTCAGACCACTTCTGAACCCCGGGGCCTGCCCGGAGGAGTAGGAGGAAGAGGAGGAGGAGCGCGGCGGGTCATTCGGACTGCATTAGCGCTCCAGGCGGCTACTCAGAGGAGAAGGCGAGTGGTGAGTTGCTTGGACGTAAAGTGACAGCGCCTGAACACAGGGGGGCTGCCTGGAGGATAAGCGTGGTGGGTCACTTGGTCTTGAGTGGCCGCACCAGAGCTCCGGGCAGTTGCCCAGAGGACCCATGCAGTGGGTCACGTGGATTCAGAGCCACTCAGAGCGACTGCTCCTGAACACCCAGGGGGTTATCTGGAAAAGGAGGAGGAATGGGGAGGGTCACTTCGACTTAGAGTGAGTGATTGCCCAGGGCTACGGGTGGTGGGTGGGAGGAGGAGGCACGAAGTGAGTTTCTTGGACTCCTAGTGACCACAACAGAATACTGGGTGGCTGTCTGGAGGAAGAGGCCTGTGGCGGGTCTCTGGGACTCAGAGCGATTGTTCGGGGCCCCAGGTGGCTGCTCAGAGGAGGGGCTGCATAGCCAGGCGATTAGGTGCAGAACAGGGTCCCAGGATCTAGGAGGCTTCTTGGTGAAAGAGACGCACAGAGACAGGCTAAGGGTGAAGCGAAGCCTGCGGGCAGATTCTCTGAGGAGGGGCAGCCTAAGGAGATTCATCTGCGAAGGGTGAGGCTCCCAGGCCCAGGAGGCAGGGCCGGGCCCCTGGGAACTTTGCAGAGGAAGGCAGCCCAGACCAGGTGGTAGCTGAAATTGAGGAGAACATCTAGGAGGGAACTGACCAGCGAGACCTCCCCACCGGGTGTGTCTTCCCTGCTGGGTGAGGTTTCCCCACAAGGACGGTAAAACCAGAGACTCAGGCCCAAACAGGCCTTGCCTCAGCCAGCAGCCTAGGTCCCCTTTGGATGACCATTGGTCAACAAGTGGAGGCACCTCTGCCCACTAGCAGGGATTATACCCCACCTGAAGGCCACCACTCCTAGAGAGGCAGCTTCCTTGTGGAGCACTGCATTATCAACTTCCTCCAAGACTTCAGCCTACTGAAGGCTAAGGGGGATATATATAGAAATCTTCAGGGACATTGTAAATCACTAGAGGAAATCTGCAATATCTCAGCGGTCCACTGATACCTGAACAATATGAGAAAACAAGGAAAGAAAATGCTGCAAACAAATCTAGATGTTACAACAATAAAACCCAATGACAGCATGGCAGAAGAAATGACAGAAAAGGAGTTCAGAATGTACATAATTAAAATGATCAGAGAAGCAAACAATGAGATGAAAGAGCAAATGCAAGCATTGAATGATTGCACCAATCGACAGTTAAAAGAGCAAATGCAGGAAGCAAAAGATCATTTCAATAGAGTTAGAGATATTGAAAAAAAAAAAAACAAACAGAAATCCTTGACATGAAGGAAACAATAAACCAAATTAAGAACTCCATAGAAAGCATATCCAATAGGATAGAACACCTGGAAGACAGAACCTCAGACATTGAAGACAAAATATTTAACCTTGAAAACAAAGTTGAACAGAGAAGATGGTAAGAAATCATTAACAGAATCTACAAGAACTATGGGATATCATGAAAAGGCCAAATTGAAGAATTATCAGGATTGAGGAAGGTCTAGAGAAACAAGCCAAAGGAATGAACAATTTATTCAATGAAATAATATCAGAAAATTTCCCAAATCTGAAGAATGAATTGGAAAATCAAGTTCAAGAGGCCTATAGGACTCCAAATACACAAAATTACAACAGACCCACACCAAGGCACATTATAATGAAAATACCTAACATACAAAATAAAGACAGAATTATAAAGGCTGTGAGAGAAAAGAACCAAATTACATTCAGGGGGAAACCAATACGCATATCAGCAGATTTTTCAATCCAGACCCTAAAAGCTGGAAGGGCCTGGAACAACATTTTTCAAGCCCTGAAAGAAAATGGATGCCAACCAAGAATCTTATACCCAGTAAAACTTTCCTTCAAATTTGACAATGAAATAAAATCCTTCCATGATAAACAAATGCTAAAAGAATTTACAAAAAGAAAGCCAGCATTACAGAACATTCTCAGCAAAATATTCCATGAGGAAGAGATGAAAAACAAAGAAGCAAATCAGCAAAGGGAGGAATTATCCTAAAGGAATTGTCAAATAAAGGTGGAAACAAGTTGTGTCAAACAAATAAATAAACAAAATTTAAAAAATGAACCAAATGACCAGGAAACCAAATCATTTCTCTATAATAACCCTGAATGTTAATGCCCTGAATTCATCAATCCTAAGACATAGACTGGCAGACTGGATTAAAAAGAAAGATCCAACAATATGTTGCCTGCAAGAGACTCACCTCAAAGAAAAAGATACCCATAGACTAAAGGTGAAAGCATGGGGAAAAACATACCATGCACATGGACTCAGCAAAAAAGCTGGAGTATCCATCCTCATTTCCGATAATGTGGACTTCAAGCCAAGTTAGTCAGAAGGGATAAAGAAGGACATTTCATACTTCTTAAGGGAAGCATAAATCAGCAAGATATAACAATCATAAACATCTATGCCCCAAACAGTGGCTCATCCATGTATGTCAAACAAATCCTTCTCAATTTCAGAAACCAAATAGACCATAACACAATAATACTAGGTGATTTTAACACGCCTCTCTCACCACTGGACAGATCTTCCAGACAAAAATTGAACAAAGAAACCATGGATCTCAATAACACAATCAATAATTTAGACTTAACGGACATTTATAGAATAAACAATTCAACCAAGAGCGGATACACTTTCTTCTCAGCAGCACATGGATCTTTCTCTAAAATAGACCATATATTATGCCACAAAGCTAATGTTAGCAAATACAAGAAGATAGAGACACTAGCATGTATTCTATCAGATCATAATGGATTGAAGTTAGAAATAAATGAAAGAATAAAACACAGAAACTATTCCGACACCTGGAGATTAAACAATATGCTATTATATGATGAATGGATAAAAGAAGATATTAGGAAGGAAATTAAAAAATTCTTAGAGGTAAATGAGAACAAAGAAACATCATATCAAAATCTCTGGGACACTATGAAAGCAGTACTTAGAGGGAAATTTATTTCATCGAGCGCATTTAATAAAAGAAGTAAAACTCAACAAATAAACGACCTAACACTACAGCTCAAAGCCCCAGAAAAAGAAGAACAGAACAGCAGCAAAAGTAGTAGAAGACAGGAAATAGTTAAACTCAGAGCTGAAATCAATGAAATTGAAACAAAAGAAACAATACAAAAAATTGACAAATAAATAGTTGGTTCTTTGAAAAAATAAACAAAATTGACAAACCTTTAGCCACACTAACAAAGAGAAGATGAGAGAAAACCCAAATCACTAAAATTCGGAATGAACAAGGAAATATCACAACAGACAGGATTGAAATACAAAACATAATTAGAAGCTCTTTTGAAAATCTATACTCCAACAAAATAGAAAATTTCAAAGACATCAACAGGTTTCTAGAGACATATGAATTGCCTAAACTGAACGAGGAGGACATAAACAATTTAAATAGACCAATTTCATGTACTGAAATAGAAGAAGTCATCAAAAGCCTACTAACAAAGAAAAGTCCAGGACCAGATGGGTTCTCAGCCGAGTTCTACAAAACCTTTAAAGAAGAGTTCATTCCAATGCTTCTCAAAGTATTCCATAAAATAGAAGAGGAGGGAACCCTCCCAAACTCATTCTGTGAAGCCAATATCACACTGATACCTAAACCAGACAGAGACTCATCAAGGAAAGAAAATTTCAAACCAATATCCTTAATGAACATCGATGCAAAAATTCTCAACAAAATTTTAGCAAATCACATACAAAAACATATTAAAAAGATAGTGCACCATGATCAAGTGGGTTTCATCCCAGAAATGCAAGGTTGGTTCAACATCAGGAAATCAATAAACGTAATTCACCATATTAATAGACTTAAAGTCAAGAATCACATGATTATTTCAATAGATGCAGAAAAAGCATTTGATAAAATACAGCACCCCTTCATGCTCAAAACACTAGAAAAAAAAGGGATAGTGGGAACATTCCTTAACATTGTAAAGGCCATTTATGCTAGGCCCATGGCTAATATCATTCTAAATGGTGAAAAACTGAAAGCATTCCCCCTAAAAACTGGAACAAGTCAGGGATGCCCTCTTTCACCACTTCTATTCAACATCGTTCTTGAGACTCTGGCCAGAGCAATTAGACAAACCAAAGAAATTAAAGGGATACGAATTGGAAAAGAAGAACTCAAACTATCCCTGTTCACTGATGACATGATTATATATTTAGAGGAACCTGGAAATTCCACCAGAAAACTCTTAGAACTCATAAGTGAATTCAGTAAAGTAGCAGGTTACAAGATCAATGCCCATAAATCCAACGCATTTTTATACATAAGTGATGAATTTCCAGAATGAGAAATTAGGAAAACTACCCCATTCACAATAGCCTAGAAAAAAATAAAATACTTGGGAATCAATCTCACAAAAGAGGTGAAAGACCTCTACAATGAGACCTATACAACACTAAAGAAAGAAATTAAAGAACACCTTAGAAGATGGAAAGATCTTCCATGTTCTTGGATAGGAAGAATTAATATTGTCAAAATGGTCATACTACCTAAAGTGCTATACAAATTCAATGCAATTCCAATTAAAATCCCAATGACGTACCTTACAGAAATAGAGCAAGCAATTATGAAATTCATCTGGAAGAATAAGAAACCCAGAATAGCTAAAGCTATCCTTAGCAGGAAGAGTGAAACAGGGGATATTGCAATACCAGATCTTCAACTCTACTACAAAGCAATAGTAACAAAAACGGCATGGTATTGGTATCAAAATAGAAAGGTAGATCAATGGTACAGAATAGAGGACATGGACACAAACCCAAATAAATACAATTTTCTCATACTAGAAAAAGGGGCCAAAAATATGCAATGGAGAAAAGATAGCCTCTTCAACAAATGGTGCTGGGAGAATTGGAAATCCATATGCAACAATATTAATCTAAACCCATATCTCTCAGCATGCACGAAACTAAACTCAAAATGGATTAAGGACCTTGGAATCAGATCAGAGATCCTGCAGATTATAGAAGAAAAAGTAGGTCCAAATCTTCACCTTGTTGGTCTAGGATCAGACTTCCTTAACAGGAGTCCCATAGCACAAGAAATAAAAGCTAGAATCAACCACTGGGATAGATTCAAACTAAAAAGCTTTCTCTCAGCAAAGGAAACTATCAGCAATGCGAAGAAAGAGCCTACAGAGTGGGAGAATATCTTTGCCAATCATACTTCAGATAGAGCACTAATCTGCAGAATCTATAGAGAACTCAAAAAACTCTACTCCAAGAATTCAAATAATCCAGTCGATAAATGGGCTAAGGAAATGAATAGACACTTCACAGAAGAATATCTACAAGCAATCAACAAACATATGGAAAAATGCTCAACATCTCTAGTAATAAGAAAAATGCAAATCAATACCACCCTAAGATTCCATCTCACCCCAATTACAATGGTGATTATCAAGAATACGAGCAACAACAGGTGTTGGTGAGGATGTGGAGAGAAATGTACACTCATACATTGCTGGTGGGGCTGCAAATTAGTGCAGACACTCTGGAAAGCAGTGTGGAGATTCCTTAGAAAACTTGGAATGGACCCTCCATTTGACCCAGCTATCCCTCTCCTTGGCCTATACCTAAAGGACTTAAAATCAGCATACTACAGATATACAGCCACATCAATGTTCATAGCTGCTCATTTCACAATAGCCAGACTGTGGAACCAACCTAGATGCCCTTCAACTGACGAGTGGATAAAGAAACTGTGGTATATATATACAATGGAATATTACTCAGCCATAAAGAATGATAAAATTATGGCATTTGCAGGCAAATGGATGAAATTGGAGAATATCATGCTAAGTGAGATAAGCCAATCTCAAAAAGCCAAAGGATGAATGATATCATTAATAAGTGGAGGATGACACATAATGGGGGGGAGGGAAGGGTTAGTATTAGGGTTAGAGTTAGGGTTAGGGAGGGGGGCAAGTATGGAGGAAGGAAGTACTGTATAGAGGGTAAAGAGGGGTGGGAGGGGTGGGGGGAAAGGGAAAATAACAAAAAAGAAAAGAAAAAAGAAAAAAGAAAAAGAAAAAAAAAAGAAATTCTTCTATCCACCACAAACACGCCACAGACCCAATGTCGCTGATTTAGTTCTTTAAACATGACCTTTTTCAAAACGGTGTTCTTTTATCACCCTTTACCTTGCAAAGCACTGTCAAGAAATTTCCAGACCATGGCAAAGATGAGTACACCACATCCTTCAACCAAATCTACATAACATGGCATTCACACATCCACAAAATCATTATAATCTGTAAAAATAGTTCATTTAAATTGAGAGTGGCTCTCTAATAATTCAGGGAAAACAGTTTATAAATACCCACTGTGCATCCTGAGTGAAATCAGGAGAAACCAAGATATGTATTCAGCACCATTTCACTCATTTCTTAAAGGAGTAATATCTTCCCAAATCACAGCACAAGAGTCTGAGAAAATGTGTGCCAAAAACAGCTCTCTTTGGTCATCATCTTTAGATTTCCGAGCTGACATTTACCTTGACATGGAACAGTCCAGGTATAGAAGTGAAATTCATTTTTAGAGAACCTGGAATTGTTCCCCAGAAGTCTACTACTTCTCAAACACTATTGTAGTTGATGTTTTGAATCATGCTAGTAAATGCAGGTGAGCACCTTTCTTCTTCACAAACTTGCTTATTAAATCCCCAATCCAGCATTTTTGTGAGTATCATTTAACCTATCTTCTCCTGAGACTTGTCTAAACTCTAGGAATGCTGTCTCATAGTAATCCAGTTCACCAGGGGAGCACTGCTGATTCCTACAACAGTGTTTTACTGAAAACTCATTGTTATGAACTTCCACTTAAAGTGGTACTTTTCCAACTGTGTTGTATTCACTTGACTTGACAGAGGAGAAAATGTTGAAGAACTGGTGGATTGGCATTATCTGAAGATCCTGACTGTGGTAGGTGACTGGATCCTCTTCTGGTCTGGCTCTGTGAAGTACTTGGCTGGAAAACCAACACAAGGCAAAACCAAACACATTCTATGAATTTTTAATTTCACATTAAAAATAATTCTCTCAATCCTTATTTGTATGGAAAGTCCCCCTTTCATCAAACGTTGGTGTCATTTGGGAAAGAATCAAAGCTGTCTATTAAAGGAGGAAAATGATTGTAGATGAATACTGAGCAAACAGTTTTCCAACTAGTCTGTGGTGGCCTGGGGAAAAGCAGAGGACGGCACATGTTGGAAACCTTATGTACTCAGGACCTTATTATATAAGGAATGTTTGGTTTAATGAAATCCTAAATCCAAACACTTTACAAACACAGTCAACTTTCATTAGCCCCACATTACTTCCTCCTCCTGAAATTTTCTTTCAAAATGTCTAAATCTCAGATAATTGGACAAAAAAAAAAAATGGCCCAGTTGAGGTGATGGAACTTCCCAATTATTTCATATAAGGAGGAGGATGAGGAATAAGTTTATCTAGGGCAAAGGCAATTTTTTTAAATTAGGGAAGGCCTAATTGACTTTGCCAGATGTTGTCTGTAAGTATAAATATCAAAAGGAAATCAGTGATGGCTCACTGCATCAGTGATCCTGACACAATATGTGATGACAGAATAAACAAATTGTAAAAAATTAGACAAAATACTTTTCATGTTCCAGGTGGTTGTTTTTCCAGAAAAGTTCTCAAGTATCATTGCACTCAGCCTAGGTCTGAAAGTTAATTCTATTTAACTGTCCATCTTTTAAAATCCTGCTACCCTTGATTCAATCTTTCTCAAAGAAATGCCTAAGTTTCTTAACAGTGATCCTGTGAAATAAGAGTAAATAGGAGACAGCTAAGATATTCAAAGTTAAAAGGGATGGCAACCATCACCTGGGTATTGAAAGACCAGGAGGTTCCAGGGTCAGTTAAAAGAGTACACTTTGTTTCTTACCCTTGGGGGTGTTTTTGAGCCTGTTGAATCATGGGTCCAAATGAATACCTGCTGTGATATCCTGGTTGCTCTGAAGATACTGCCTGATGTCACAGAAAACAGAATGCAGCACAATGACATCACCGATCCCAAAGCAACCAGAAACACTTCCCCTCCTTTCCCCTGCAGACAAATGATTCAAGACAGTGGCTGACTCAGCAGTGATGTTAAGAGGGACAAGGAGGGGGGTGAGAAACAGAACCTAGTGTTTTCAACAAATAAGTTCTTCACTTTTCTGCCCAGGAGAAGAGGAACCAGATTATGTTGGGGTTGCAAATCTGGGGGCCAATGGGAAATCCTGTTCTGTACAGGGCAACTAATCCAACTGAAACTGTTTTCCTCCTTAAATAGAGAGGAATGGAATGAATATTTCTCTCATGAAACCAACCCTTGATGGCAGTGGACCTTTTCATACAACTAAGGATTCTGAGAGAATTATTTTTAATGTGAATTAAAAAAATCATTAGAACTTGTTTGGTTTTGCCCTGGGTTGTTTTCCCAGTATAGCATTTTACAGAGTTAGAACAGAAGAGGAGGCATTTACTTACCATTGTTAGCATTGTTAGATAATGCCAACACTCCAATTCCACAACATTTTCTCTTCTGTGAAATAAAGTAAATAAAAGAAGGTTAGAAAAGCAGCACTTTTACGTGGAAGTTCATTTGAATGAGTTTTCAGCATAACATATGGCAGGAATCAGCAGTGCTCCCCCTGTGACCTGGTTTATCTTACAGTAAGCATTCCTGGAGATGAGACAAAGATCAGGAGATAAGTTGTATGGCAATAACAAAACTGCTGAAGTGGGGATTTAATCAGCAAGTTTGTGGAGAATAAAGGTGCTCACCTGTATTTAATGGAATAATTCAAATGTCAACTGCAGTAGTGTTTGGGAGGTAGTAGTCTTCTGGGGAACACTCCCGGGTTCTCTGCAAATGAATTGCACATTTACCACTGGCCCAGATCCACATCAGCCTAAGTATCAGCAATGAAATCTGTAGGTGATGTCAGAAGGAGCTCCATTTGGCTCTGCATTTTTAAGTATCTTGTGTGTGCATTGAGAAGATATTATTCCTTTAAGAATTTCAGTGAATTGATGGTGAATACATTTCTTAGTTTCTTCTGGTGTCAGTCAGGATGCACAGAGATTATTTAAAAACTGGTTTCCCTGTATCATTGAAGAGCCAGCCTCAATTCAAATGTGGAACTTTTACAGATTTTGGTTGCTTTCATGGATTTTTGGAAGCCATGCTATTTAGATTTTGGAAAAGTATGTGGTATTCTCATGTGCACCATGGTTCTGGGAAATTTTTTGATTGTGCCTTGCAAGGTAAGAAATGATAAAAAACACACTTTTTAGGAATAACACACATTTAAAAAAGAATATCAGAGACATTGGGTATGTGGCATATTTGTTATGGATATAAGAAAATTTTAATAAAGAAGGATTTTGTAGTTTGAAAATGTTTTATGTTACATGTATCATGGTAGAAAACTTCTTTCACATCTATAGTTACTCTTTAAAATTGTCCACTTGTGAAATTTTGGGATTTCATTTTGATATTTTAGAAGAGATATTTTTCCCTTACATCCCTGATGATGAGGCACAGTCTTTATTTTGAGAGCCATCATTCATTGCTAAACTTTCAAATATTTCCTCACTCAAGTTTAAGTATTTTTATGGAAGTGCTGTGGAGTAATAAAAGGCTTTCCTTAGAATTCTTGTGCCAGAAAAGCCAATCAGCATAAGTGTAAAGAGCTTCCCCTTGCAAGTCACAGAATAGATCCAAGAATTGGCAAAATTATTCATATTCTTTGGAAATTGAGGTATTTTCAGTAATTATCTTTGCTTACAGAATTACCTTTCAGTTCCTTCCTACTGTACTGTCTATACTAGTATGAAGCTGAAGAAATGTCTTTGTACTTATTGGAGACCTATAACAATGACAATTTTGTAGTGCTGCTTCCTGATGATGGTTTTCATCTTCAACATCCCTGTGTTTTACTGCCCCACAGAATGTCCTTAGCAAATCCCTTTTTTACATATTGATATAAAGCTTTGCTACATTCCTCTTTTTCACCATGATGCATGCTATAAAATGATATACTCTGAAATTGTGCTCCTCATGTTAGTTTTAGGACCTGGTTTCATCCATCACATTCACTTTGTAGGAGCATATCTATGCCTGGTTCTAGGGCACTAGAATGTATTCTGCAACCTTCAGGGGCTGCTAAAAAGACCCTTGGTATTGTCACAGTGGGGCCTGTGTCAGACTGGCAGCAGTAAGTGCAAGAGTTTGAATACTTATGTCAAGACACACTAGTCAGATATTTCTGCCCTTAAGAGGTGAATTCAAGATCCCCTTGAAAACTGTTACCAAGGGAATTTCAGACAGCAGCCTAGTTGTGGACAGTAGGAAAGCAAGTGGGACCTGGCAGGTAGAGAGTGCACAAGACATCTCTCCTCAAACGCTAGCTCTTTAATGGCCTCCATCACACGTGCTCAGTGATTCACTCCCTCCTCTCCTCACAAGTCAGCAAAGGAACCACTATTTACCACATACAGGTCAAATTTCACAGGTTCCAGCTCTCATGTGTTTGGACATTCATGATATATGAGGGGAACCCCACCAGATTTTGTGGATATTTCCCAAATCTGATATCACTGAATCCACAAAGCTGCACTGAATGCTCCCCTGCACTCGGCTGTCAAGAGCCATTATTCCACAGCCTGGTGAAGCCCTAGTACAGCTACCTGACTAGCCAAAATCATGAGGGAGTGCAGTCCAGGAAAAGCAGATCAGGAGTGCAATGCCACTGGGGCCTGTGCTAGGTTGAATGATTCATGCACCATCCTGAATCTGTCTGTCCCTCTCAGGTGCACTAGTCATGCTGGGGTCCCATTGACTGCAGCAGGTTACTAGTGGCCACATGGCAACAATTCTTGGTGAGGACAAACATGTTCATCGCCATCTAGTGGGCCTGCATGGTGGTGTAGGCTGTCAGGCTCAGTGGCACCACATGCCAAGGAAGGAAATGGTTTGCCCATAGCCCCTTAGTGCTCTACCTGAAGAGACCCTGGGTGCTAAGATCCTGGGTGAAGAAATTAGGATCACATTTGTTGAAAACAGTTGACTGTAGAACTGGGAGTTTCCTCTTTCCTCTTACAATCACTGCTGAGGCAGTGTTTGAGTTCAATCTTTGTCTCAGTCAGCCAGGAGGAGAAGGGTTTCTGGTAGCCATGGAAACAGTGAGGTCATCACCCTGCATTCTGACATTCTGTGTTGTCAGACATTATGTATAGAGTAGGCAGAATGTCACAAAAGGCACTTATTTGGATCCATGATGCCCCAGACCCAGAAATACCCCCTTAGGAGAGAAGGAAACTGCACTCTCCTACCTGAAAATGGAATATTTTCACCCTGAAATTACAAGTTTCTAAGTGCTAGCCCACTCGACTTTGAATATCCTAGATGTCTCCTATTTTACTCTCATTTCACAGAGTCACAGGTAAAAAAAAATCTTAGGCATTTCTTTGAGATGCATCAAAACCAGTATAGCAAGATTCAAATGATGGACAGACAGTTCAATGGAATCAACTTTCTACACCTAAGCTCTGTGCAATGATTCTTGAAAAGATTTGATGCAATCACATCCACAGGGACTATTGAAATTAGGTGTCACTTTATTTTTTTATTTTTCAAAATATATTGTACCTGGGGTCACTGAAGCAGTGAGCCATCACTGCCTCCATTTGCATATTTATATTTACAGACATGTCTTGCTAAGTTGACTTGGTCTTCCCTAATTCAGGAAACTCTGCCTTGGAGAAATTCCTTTCTCAGTCCCCTGAACCTGAAATAATTGGAAAGATCCATAAAATCCACTTAACTGCTTGTTTTGCCCAGATATCTGCTATTTAGACAATTTGAAAAAAATAAAATTCCAGGAGGAGAAGGCAGTGAGGGACTCAGTTGACTGTGGTTGTACAGTCTTGAGGTTCAGGTTTTCCTGAACCCCAAAATTTCCTTATATAATAACATCCTGATCACATAAGGTTTCACACATATGACTGCCTCTCTTTTGTCCCAGGCCACCACAGAACACTGGGAAAAGTGTCTACTTAGTATTCAGTTATCACCACTTGCCTCCTTAGATAGACAGGGATAAATCTTTGGGCCTTGACACCACCACTTCAACACTTTGGGTCTTTGCAAGCAACTAAATATTCTGGGATGATTATTTTTAATGTGAATAAAAGTATTTATTTGAATATGTTTTGTTAAACTTTGGGTTTGTTTTCCATCCCAGTATTTCACAGATTTCACCCAAAAGTAGTCCAGTCACCTACTATACTCAGCCACTTTAAAGAATGCCAACCCATTAATTCCTAAACATTTTTCTTCTATCTTGAATCCATTGAAAAGAATACAGTTGTAAAAGTAGCACTTTTAGATGGAATTTTATTCCAATGAGAGTTGTCAGCATGACACTGTGGTAGGAATCAGCAGTGCTCCCCCTGTGACCTGTACTGCCTATGAGTAGTCATTCCTGGAGATGAGACAACTATCAGGAACTGATATGCTATATAATATTTATAAAAATGCTGAAGTTGGTATTCAATCAGCAAGTTTTTGAAGAAGAAAGGTGCTCACCTGCATTAAATGGCATGAAATTCAAAATAGCAACCACAGTAATGTTTGGGAATTAGTGAATTTCTGGGGCAAAATCCCAGGCTCTCAGAAAATGGTTTGGATTTGTACAACCAGGGTAGGTCCAATTCAGTCTAAATATCAGCGCAGAAGCCTAGAGCTGCTGACAAAAGAGAGGTATGGTGGCCTTGTATTTTCTTAGGCTGCAGAGCTGGGCATTGGGCGGTTATTATTCCTTTAAGAAATTGTGTGCTTGGTGCTGAATACCTATCATACATTCTTCTGATGTCAGTCAGGACACACAGACAGTCAGTATTTAAAATCTGGTTTTCCTGCAACATTGGAGATCCAGCCTCAATTCAAATTCAGCATTTTTGTAGATTTTCTTGATTTTTCTGAATTTTTGGAAACCATTCTGGTTAGATATGGTTGAAAAATGTGCTGTTCTCGTCTTTTCCATGGTTCTGAAAATTTTTTGATAGTGCTTTGCATGGTAAGGAAGGTTAAAAATGCATTTGTAACTCTCATTTAAAAAGTAAAATCAGAGAAAATGAGTTTGTGGCAAGGTTTTGGTGAATATAAGAATTTTCAAATAAAAAATATTTTGCATTTTGCAAATGCTTAGATTCCATTTTTCTTGGCACATAACTTCTATTATATTTTAGTTATGCTTTAAAATCATCTGCTTTGGAAATTCAGCATTTACCCTTTTGCAGTTTTTATTTTTGTATTATGTCAGAGATTTTTTCCTTGACATTAATGATGTTGAATTGCAGTCTTTATTTCAAGAGCCATCATTAGATGTTGAACTTCCAAATATCTCCTTTCTTAAGTTTAAGTGTTTGTGTGTAATTACTGTGGAGTAAGGAATGGCTTTTCTCAGAGGTCTTGTGCCTGGAAAGCAAAATCAGCATAAGTGTGAACAGCTTCCCATTGTAAACCACTGGATAGTTCTAAGAATTGTCAAGACTATTCTTATATTTTGCAAGTGGAATTATTCTCAGTAATTTTCCTTACTTAAATGATCTCATATTTCATTCTTGCTGTATTGCTATAGTAGTTTGAAGATGAAAAATGTCCTTTGGGGTTTAACAAAGACAATTTTTAGAGTATTTCTTCCCTGAAGTTTTATCCTCAACACCCCTGTATTTTGCTGCCACACAGGATGTCCTTAGCTCAGTTGTTTTTATATATTCAGCATTGAAACTTTGTAACATTCCTTTATTTAGTTTTGATTGCCTTGGTAGAAGATGACATGCTCTAGAAAATTGTGCTCATCATGTCAGGAGCAGGCCCTGGATTCATCCATCACACTTATGCTATAGGAGAATATTTTTGCCAGTTTGTGGGACACTAGTCTGTAGTCTGCATCCTTCAGGGGCTACTAAAAAGACCCTTGTTGTTGTCACATAGGGCTCTGCATTGGAATTGCATTAGTAAGAAGAAGAGGTTGAAAACTTCTGTAAAGACACATTGGTCAGATATTTCTGCCCTTAAAAGGTGAGTTCAATGGCCACTTGGGAATTCATACCAAGAGAATTTCAGACCAAAGACTAGTTGTGGGCCAGTAGCAAAGGAAGTAGGGCCTGGAATTTGGAGAATGCACAGGACATCTCTCCTCACTTGCCTGCTCTTTTCTGGCTTCCATTATGTGTGTTCAGTAATTCACTCCCTCTTCTTCTCACAGGACATCACAGAAATAACTACCATCCACTTACAGGTAAAATTTTACAGGTCCCAACTCTGGTTTGGGTTTTCAAGAAAAATGAGGGCAACTTCATGAGATTTTGTAGATGATTCCCAATTCAAACATCAATGAACCCACATACCTTCACTGGATGTGCCCCTACCCTCAGTTGTCAATAGCCATCATTCATTTTACCTGGTAAAGTGCTAGGCCAGGTACATCAATGGATGAAGTCCTAGGGAGCCCATTTAAGGAAGAGCAGATTGTGAGGGCAATGACACTGATGCCCATTCAAGGCTAAATGATCCTTGAGCCCTCCTGAACTCATCAGTCCTTCCCAGGTCCATTAGTCATGCTGGGGACAAATTGCCTGCAGCAGTAAATGGGTGGCCACTTGGCAAAAATGCCTGTGCCTGGTGTGTGGCTGGGGAGATAGCTCAGTTGGTAGAGTGCTTGCCTTGCAAGCACAAGGCTGTGGGTACAATCCGCAGCACCGCAAAAAAAAAAAAAAAAAAAAAAAAAAAACAAACAAAAAAAAAACAACTGGTGTGATCAAACATGTTTAGTGCCATCTTGAGGGACTGCCTATTGGTGCAAGCTGTCAGACTTACATGGCATCACTTGCTCTGGATGGATCTGGCTCACCCATAGGCCCATAAGTCTGCTCTTGCAACATACCCTGACTATTCAGCTCCTGTGAAAAGAAGTTAGGATCGCACATGTTGAAAATAGTAGGCTCCAGGACTCACCCCCTTCTTCCTTGTTACCACCACTTCTGATTCCATGCTTGATTTGAATAATTGCCTCAACCAGTCAGGAGTGAATGCATTTTGGTTGCCATGGGAACAGTGATGTCATTGTGGTACATTCTACCTTTCTGTAATGTCAGGCAGTATCTAAAGAGCAGCCATGATGTCATAGTAGGAACTCATTTGGACCCATGCTGCCCCAGGCCCAGAAACTTCCCCTGGGGTAGAACCAATTGCACTCTCCTACCTGACATGGGAACCTCCTCACCATTCAATCCCAAGTAACTGAATACCAGCCCTCTTGATTGTGAATATATTAGCTGTCTCCTCTTTTACCCTCATTACACTATCACACATAAAAAATTAGGCATTTTTTATGAGAAGCTTCAAAAGCAGTGTAGCAGAATTTTGAATGATGGCCAATTCAATGGAAGTAACTTTCTTTACTTAACCTCAGTGAAAAAATTCTTGAAAAGATTTGCTGCACCACAACCACAGGGAGTATAAAAATTAGGAGTTGCTTTATATTTTTTATTTTCCATCACATATTGTACCTGGGGTCACTAATGCAGTGAGCCATCACTGCTTCAATTTGCATATTTATATTTACAGACATGTCTTGCTATGTTGATTATGCTTTTCTTTATTTAGGAATATTGTCTTTGCCCTGGGGAATATTCTTCCTCAACCTCCCCCATACCTGAAATCATTGGAAAGATCCATCATCTCCAATGGACCATTTGTTTTGTCCAGGTATCTTCTGTTTAGAATTTTTGAAACAAAAATTTCAGAAGCAGTAGGCAATGAGGGACACATCAGAGTTGATTGTGGTTGTAATGGCTTGGGGTTCAGGTTTGCATGAACTTCATAATCTCCTTATATAATAGAGTCCTGAGCACATTAGTTTTCCCATATCTGTCTCCTTTGCCCCAAGCTATCACAGACCACTGGGAATATTGTCTGCTCAGTATTCAGCCTCTTTAAGGAGACAGGAATATATCTTTCTGGGATGAGACCAACACTTGTAGACTAGTGGTCTCTGTAAAAAACTAATGATTTTGTGAAGATTATTTTTAGTATAAATTTAAAAATTAATGAAATGAATTTGGTATAACCTTTGTTTGCTACTGCAACACAGCATTTCATAGAGTTCATCTGGAAAAGGATTCAGTTACCTAGTATACTCAGTCATTTCAGATAATGTGAACCATCCAATTAATCAACATTTTTTTTCTCTGTTGAATCAAATGAAAAGAACACGGTTAGAAAAGTAGCATTTTAGGTGAAAGTTCATTCTATTGAGTTTTCAGCATGATACTGTGGTAGGCATCATCAGTGCTGCCCCTGTTACCTAAAATGCCTAGGAGTAGGCAACCCTGGAGATGAGAAAACTCTCAGAAATTTATAAGTTATATGATAATGATGAAAATGCTGAAGTTGGGATTTAATCAGCAATTTCTTGAAGAAGAAAGGTGCTCACCTACAGATTGCATAAAATTCAAAATATGAACTGCAGTAGTGTTTGTGAATTAGTGGATTTCTGGGGCAAAATCCCAGATTCTCTGCAAATGAATTGGAATTGCACAACTGGACGAGTTCCAAGTCAACCTCAATGTCAACTCAGAAACCTAGAGGTGATGACAGAAGAGAGTTGCTTTGGCACTGTATTTTCTCTGCCTATTTTACTGTGCATTGGGCATGTAGTATTCCTTTGAGAAATAGATTGATGGTACTGAGTACACATTTTATTTTCTACTAATGTCAGTCAGGACATAAAGTGGGTATTCAAAAATTGTTCTCCATGTACCATTGGAGATCCAGCCTCAATTCAAATGAAACATTTTTATAGACTTTTCTTGATTTCCTGATGGTTAAGAAGACACGATGTGTAGATTGGTTTGAAGGATGTGGTGATCTCATCATTGCCATGGTTATGGAAATTTTTGACGGTGCTTTGCAGGGTAAGAAATTAAGAAAAAAAAAACACTTTTGGAAAAACTCAAATTAAAAGAATAACATCAGAGACATAGTATTTGTATCATGTTTTTAGTAGATATAAGAAAATTCTACTAAAAAATGATTTTGCACTTTGGAAATACTTTAGATTTTGCTCTTTGTGGTAGGTAACTTCTATCATGTCTTTAGTTACACTTTATAATTATTTGCTTTGGAAATTTAGTATTTTCCCATCTTGAGTTTTCATTTTTGTATTTTGGTATCATTTTTTCTTTATATCTCAGTGTTGAGGTGCACTCTTTAGTTCAAGAGTCATCATTCAGTGCTGAACTTCCAAATATATCCTTGCTTATGATTAGTGCTTTTGTGTAAGTGCTGTGGAGTAAGGAAATTCTTTCCTCAGAGCAGTTGTGCTAGAAAAGTCAATCAGCAGAAATGTATACAACTGTCCCTTGCAATTCTCAGAATAGGTCCAAGAATTGGCAAGATCATTTTTATTCTAAGGAAGCTGAGTTATTGCAGTAATTATCTTTGCTTACAGAATGATGTTCCAGTTCCTTGATGATGTATTGCTATAATAGTTTGAAGCTGAAGAAATGTCCTTGTACATTTTGGGACACCTTTAAAACTGACAATTCTTATAGTGTCTCTTTACTGAAGTTTGTTTATATCTCCTACACCCTTGCGATTTACTGGTCCCCAGAATGTCCTTAGCTTATCAAATTTTATATATTCAGCTTTGAAACTTTATAACATTCCTCTCTTTCATCATGATGTATGTTAGAAGATGATATGCTCTGGAAAATTGTGCTCCTCATGTCAGTATCAGGCCATGGGTTCATCCATCACATTCACTTTATAGGAGCATATTTGTGCCTGTTTATAGGGAACTAGATTGTAGCCTTCATCCTCCAGGGGCTGCTAAAAAGACCCATGCCATTGTCAAAGATGGCATTGCATCAGACTGGCAGTAGTGAGTGCAAGAGTTTGGACACATTGGCCAGATACCTGTCCTTAAAAGATAAGTTCAAGGGCCCCTTGAAAACTGATAACAAGAGAATTTTAGACAGTAGTATACTTATGGACCAGCAGCAAGGTAAGTGGGGCCTGGCAGCTAGTGAGTGTACAGTATATCTCCCCACAATGCTAGTTCCTTCTAGACCTCCATCACACATGCTAAGTGATTCACTCCCTCCTCTCCTCACAAGGCATCTCAGGAATCACCACATTATACTTACATGTCAAATTTCACAGGTTCTAGCTCTCATGTGTTTGGACATTCAAGAGATATTAGGGGAACCTGATAAAATTTTGTGAATGATTCCCAATTCTTACATCACCAAATCCACCAAGATGCACTGAATGATCTCCAGCAATTAGCTGTCAATAGTCATCATTTCATTTCCCTGTTAAGGCCATAGGGCAATTGCCTGAGTGGGCAAACTCATGAGGGAGCTCAGTCCAGGAAGAAAGATTTGGATGGAAATGCCCTGGATCCTGTGCTAGGCTGAGTGATCCTCACACCCTCCTGAACCCATCCATGCTTCCCAGGTTCATTACCCTTGCTGGTGGAAAATTGCCTGCAGCAGTACATGAATGGCCCTGTGACAATGATTCCTGGTGAGACCAAATGTGTTCATTGCCATCTAGTAGGTCTGCATACTAGATGGTGCAGGCTGTCAGGGTTCAGTGGCATCACTTCTCTGGACAGAACAGGATCACCCATAGGCCCCTAGTGATGTGTCTCCAACATAACCTAGCTGTTCAGTCCTGGGTGAAGAAGATTGGATCACATTTAGTGAAAACAGTGGGCTCCAAGTCTTGACCTCTTTCTCTTCCCTCTTCCCTTCACTGCTTAGCCAGGGCTTGACCTGAAACATTGTCTTAACCAGCCAGAAGAATTGTTTCTGGTTACCATGGGAACCATGATGTCTTTGGACTTCACTTTGACTTTCTCTGATGGCAGGTGATTTCTGCAGAGCAGCCAGGATGTCACACCAGCTACTCACTTGGACCCAGAAACAGGCCCTTAGTAGAGAACAAAACTGCACTCTCCAGCCTGAGACTGCAATCTCTTTGCCATTCAATCCCAAGTTGCTGGATACCAGCCCTCTGAATTTCTTAGCTGCCTCCTCTTTTACTCTCATTTCACAGGTTAAAAAATTTAAAAAATTACACATTTCGTCCAGAAGTATCAAAAGCAAGGTAGCAGAATTTTGAATAATGGCCAGCTCAATGGAAGTAATTTTCTATACCTTGAGAAGATTTGCTGCAAGCACAACCACAGTGAGTATGAAAATTAGGAGTTGCTTTATTTTTTTAATTTTCCATCACAAATTGTACCTGGGGTCACTGAAGCAGTGAGCCATCACTGCTTCCCTTTGCATATTTATATTTACAGACATGTTTTCTAAGTTGATCAGGCCTTCTGTAATTTAGGAAAACTGCCCTTACCTTGAAGAAACTTCTTCCTCAGTCTCCCCAAGCCTGAAATAATTCGAAAGATTCATCACCTCCACTGAGCTGCTTGTTTTACTCATTAAAAGAGTTACCAGTTGTTTAGAAAATTTGAAAGAAAAATTCCAGGAAGAGGAGGTAGTGAGGGGCATAGGAGTTGAGTGTGGTTGGACAGCCTTAGGGTTCAGGTTTGCCTGAACCCACAAATTTCCTTACAAAATAATGTCCTGAGCATATAAGTTTTCCCACATGTGCCTGTCTTTCCTTTGCCCCAGGCCACCACAGAGCACTTGGAAAATTGACTGTTCAGTGTTCAGCTGTAACCACTTGTTGCCTTATATAGACAGAGGTAATTATTTGGGACATGACACCAACAGTTGGAGACTGTGGATCCTTGCAAGAAACTTAATATTCTGAGAGTATTATTTTTAATGTGAATTTAAAATTTTATTTCAATGTGTTTTTTTTTTTTTTAAATTAGGTTGGTTTTCCAGCCCAGCATTTTACAGAGTCCAACCAGAGGAGGACCCACTCACCTACTATACTCAGCCACTTTAGATAATGTCAACCCACTAATTCCTAAGTATTTTCTCCTCTCTAATCCAGTGAATTAAACATGGCTTGAATAATAGCACTTTTTTATTCCAATGAGAGTTGTCAGTAAGACACTGTGGTAGGAATCAGCAGTGCTCCCACTTTGACCTGGACTGCCTAAGAGTAGGCATTCCTGGAGATGAGATAACTATCTCATATGATAACTTGTATGATACTAAGGAAAATGCTGAAGGTGGCACTTAATCAGCAAGTTTTTGAAGAAGAAAGGTGCTCATCCGTATTTAAGGGTATAAAATTCAAAATATCAACTGCAGTAGTGTTTGGGAATTAGTGGATATATGGAACACTATCTCAGGCTCTCTGCAAATGACTTGGACATGTACACCTGGGTCAGTTTCACATCAGTCTACATGTCAGCTCAGAAACCTAGAGGTGATGACATGAGAGGTGCTTTGGCCTTGTATTTTATTAGCAGATTGCACTGTGCATCAGGCAAATATTATTCCTTTAAGAACTTGAGTGTATTTGTGCTGAATACATATTGAAGATTCTAATGATGTCAGTCAGGATGCAGAGTGGGTATTTAGAATCTGTATTTTCTCTATCTTTGGAGATCAAGTCTCAATTCAAATGAAGCATTTTTCCAAACTCTTTTTGATTTCCTGAATGTTGGGAAGTCATTCTGTGTAGATTTTGTAGAAGGATGTGATGTTTTCACCTTCGTGCAATGGTTTGGAGAATTTTTTAATAGTGGTTTGCAGGGTAAGTAATGTTTTTTAAGAAACTCTTTTTGAAAAAAACTCTCATTTAAAGAATGAAATCAGAGACATTGATTTTGTGACATGTTTCTGATGGATATAAGAAAATTCCATTAAAAGAGTCTTTTACATTTTGGAAATGCTTAGATTCTGATTTTCCTGGTACATAACTACTATCACATATTTAGTTAAACTTTAAAATTGTCTGCTTTGGAAATTCAAGATTTACCCATTTTGGGTTTTCATCTTTTTGTTTAAGGAGAGATGTTATTCCTTTATATCCCTGATGATGAGGTGCATTTTGCATTTGAAGAGCCATGATTCGGTGCTGAACTTCCAAATATCTACTTGCTTGAGTTTAAGTGTTTGTCTGTAACTTTTGTGGAGTAAGGAAAGGCTTTCCTAAGAGGTCTTGTGCCACAACAGGCAAATCAGCATAATTGTAAATAGCTGCCCCTTTCAAACCACAGGAGAGGTCCAAGAATTGGCAAGATTATTCTTATTCTTTGCAGGTTGAGATACTGTCAGTAATTGTCTTTGCTTAACAAAATATCACAGTTCTTCCCTGCTCTTTTGCTGTAATAGTCTGAGGTTGAAGAAATATCTTTGTACACTTGGGAGACCTGTCATGAAGACAATTTTTATAGTGCCATTTCCCTGAAGTTGATTTCACCTGAAAAACCCCTGTATTTTACTGCCACATAGATTGTCCTTAGATCATCCCTTTTAAAATATTCATCTTAGAAGAATTGTAACATTCATCTCTTATTTTGATGCCTGGTAGAAGATAATATGCCCTGAGAAATTGTGCTCCCCAGGTTTATCACATCTTTACATAAAAATAAAACAGTTTGTAGCTGATTCCTAAGCAGAAAGTTATATCACTGATCCATGGAGGCCAGGGCACAGGCAGAGTCAGGCCTATGTGGGAATTTGAATTTTCTCAGGTGGTTAGTATGAAAGGAGATTTTGGTATCATTCAACATTTCATCCCCAGCTATTATATTCAGAGTCTCCTGACATCTTCCTTGATCTTTTTTTCTTACTTTTCCTTTGGGCTTTTACCTTTGAAAAATTCTAACCAGAGGAGTGCTGTGCACAATGCACAAGCCAGTGCAAATGCTGGATCTTGCCTATTATCACAGGTATGGGTGAGTAGACGAAGGTGTTTCTCCTGGGAAAGGGCAGTTTCCTTCAATGAGGGAATGCCTTAGTAACTTAGCCAGACAATGTCAGGAAATATAAACAGGCAAAGGCAAATGCTGATGGTTCTTGGGGTATGGGGTCCCAGGACCAATATTTGCTGGCAGAAAGAAAACATTCCTCATCAAATTTCAATCTTCCACTTGTTATGTTTGCAGCTTTTGCTCTCAAGATTCATTACAGTGAGATAATGAAATTACAGTGATATGGCTGAAATTCATATCAATGATCCCTCAATTATTCAGTTGCATTCAATCCCACTTTGAAAAATGCTTCACTTGGTTACCAGTGCTCTTGTGACATGAGTGCAAAGTATGGAAGACCTACTCTAATCAAAGAGAAAGGGGCAGGCATCAGGCATGTTGGGTGTAAGAGGCTTGAGGATTTCAGTCTCCATTGGAAATTGCACTTGGTTTCTCTCCCCAGAGGGTTTTTCTGAGCCTTGGACAACAAGAGTTTGAGGAATGGTTCCTTAAAAATGACACCTGAACTGCAGCTACCACCCACTAAAAGGCAAAAGTGAAGACCCAACATGGATAAAACCTGAATATCAAAACAGGAGGGATTCAAAAATTTTCAAATGTGGGATAGGACTTATTGAGCATAAAAAAGTGTACTTCAAGCATTGGCAAATTGTCAAATCCTTTGTATTTATTGACTTGCTTCTACTAACCACCAACTTGCAACATGCCTAATGTCTCTAGTTTCCTTCTTTTGGTGTGAGTTCTTGAAAAAAATGTTCTTGTGTCTTCCCTAACCTTACAAAGCACAATCCAATAATTCTCAGGTCCATGGTAAACATAAGAACAACATATGCTTTACCCACTTCTACAGTACATCTCTTGAGGCCATATATCAAAATTAACAAGAGTCTATACAAATGATTCTTCCTCTTGACACTGGAGCTCCCTTGATACTGGAGAGTAAGTGTAAATCCTCTGTCTCTCCTGAATGCTATCAGCAGAATCTAACATGGATTCATACCCAAATCCTACCATTTCTCTTCAATCAAATGCAAGCCAATTCAAAGCAAAACTGACTAGGGAAAAGCAGGTCCCAGGGCGACTGTCCTTTGTCCTCACCTGTTGTTTTTCCAGTTGACCTTGTGGTTCACATGGAATGTGCTCAGGTGTGGAAGTTCCCTCCATTGGCAGAGAGTCTTGGAGTGTGTCCAAGAAGACTCAAAATTGCCATTGACCAGTGGGGTTGTCATTTTGAATTTCCTGCCTCTGCAACCTCTGTCTCTTTTTCTTCATCTGGTACACATTGCCCAGATGAAGAAGTTGCTGAAGAGATACCCACATTATGGTACTCATGAGAGTAATGTAACCTATGAACTAATAAGAGTTGAATGATGTCAACAATTACTTACTCTTAAGAAATGCAGGTGACTGTGGAAGCACTACTCCCTTTGAACATAGCTCCCTGCTGAAAGGTGTCAATGGAACTTGCTTGCATGTGAAACTGGTACATTTTCAACAGTGTTGATTCAGTTGATTAAAAAAGGAGAAATAAAAAGTTGAGAGGATGAAAGATTTGAATGCTCAGAAGGGTTTTGTCTTCTTCCCACCCATCCCTTGGTGCTGGGAATTCAAACCCCAGTCCTTCCACATGTGAGGCAATCACACTATGAGATGGGCTAACTCATCAGCAAAGGAACAGCTGCGTTAAGGTACATGACTTGAACCTCTATATGTCTCACTGTGAAATTATATGCATTGAAGCAACACTAAACAAAGCCCAAAAATGTCTAAGGAATTCTTAATTCTTCTTTGTACAACAATCTTGCAAATAACCTTTTCTGCATGTCAAGATCCACATTCAAGTGGTGTGTCCTGAGGGAAAGAACTATCCCATCTTTACTTAAGGAATGGTTGTAGCTGATCCCTGTGAAGAAAATTATATCAGTGATCCATGGAGACCAGGGCACAAGAAGAGGCAGGCCTATGTGGGAATTAGAATATGCTCAGGTTGTTAGTATGAAAGGAGATTTTGGGAATCATTCACCGTTACATCCCTAGTATTACATTCACAATTTAAAGACACATTCCTCGATCTTTTTTTTTTTCCTTTCTTTTTCTTTTTGCATTTTTCTTTGAAAAATTATAACCAGCAGAGTGCTGTGCAAAATGCACAAGCCAGTGCAGGTGCTGGATCTTGCCTACATTATCAGGTATGAGTGAGGTAGAGGAAGTTGCTTCTTCTTGGAAAGGCCTGCTTCACTCACTGAGAAAATGTCTCAGCAGCTTAGCCAGATGATGTCAGGAAATAAAAACAAGCAAAGGCAAGTGGTGATGGCTCTCAGGATCTGGGTTCCCAGGACTAATATTTGCTCACAGAAAGGAAGCATTCCTCATCTAATTTCAATCATCAGAATGTTGTTTGCAGCTATAACCATCAAGAATGATTACAATGAGATAAGTGGCAGAAATTCATATCCCTGATCTCTCAATTATTCAGTTGCATTCAATTCCACTCAGAAGAATGCCTCAGCTGGTTATGAAAGCTCCTGTGCCATGAGAGCAAAAGAAGGGAGAGCTCTTCTAATCAAAGTGGAAGGGGCAGTCATGAATCATGTCGTGTGTGAAGGGCTTGGGGATTTCAGGCTTGGGTATGAGAACATACTTGATTTCTCACCCCAGAGGGTTTTTCTGAGCTTTGGGCAACATGGAGTGTGAGGAGTGGTTGCAGTGAGCTGGCGCCCACACTGCAGATTCCACCTGAGGTCAAAGAAAAAAGACCTGACAGAATGATGACATTACGGTTTCCGTGGCAACCAGAGAAGCTGCTGCTCTTGGCCACTTCAGAACAAGATTGAAAACAAGCACCTGCTCATTAGTGATGGTCAGAGGAAAGAAGAAGGGAGCAAATGACAGGGAACTGAGGTTTTTCAAAATGGGTTTCTAACCTCTTTGGCCAGGAGAGCACAGTCCCGTGGTCCCTGGATCCCTCCAGGACAAGCAGGACATAAATCTCCTCTGAATTCTGACAGTTAACACTAAACTTCAGGTCCACAAGTGTTGCTGCACTCCTTTGGCCACACCAGGCATCACAACAGCAGACAATTATCCCCCATCATTTCCAGTGGGCATGGTTGGGTGGAGGTGTTCTTGGCAATATGTGGATCACTAAGCTGAGCACTGGCTCCAGCGCTATTTCCTTCCAAACCTGCTCCTCCATCACAGGGTACACACAAAATATCCTAGTCAAGAAAGTATTCTAGGGCCTTAGCAACAACATTGAATGATGGCTGGTGAGAGCTCAGGGCAGTGGAGCATGCAGGGAGCATGGTGCCTGAGGTGATCATTGAATTGGGACACTTTACACCCAATCTTGATGATTGCTCCATTTTTCCTAGAAAATTTAGCCAGATGAGAGCTGGAACCATAGAAGTGTGTCTTCTAAGTGAGGGTGGGTGTCTCTTCTAAAGGCTAATGTGGAGTCGTGGGAGTCATTCAGTCAGCATGTTGGATGGAGGATAGGATGGTGCTGACATGCCAGGAGAGAAATTCTGTGCTCGCTAAACCTGCAGGGCCACACCTTCTTGACTGTGGCTTTATACCTAAGCTGCACTCAGAAATTTACTTGCTGGGAAATTCCAGGGACACCTCAACTCACCTCGAGATGCAGAAATGCCTGGCCTATCTGTGTTCACACATGTATTCATCCTCTTGACAAGACTAGTTCCTGCCTGGCAAAAGGCCCTATGGAAAATTTCCACCAGTCCCCTTTGCAGCCCCAGGAGTATGCCACCTTCAAGTCAGTGGATGATACAAACCCTGCTGATGGCATGAAAAACACGGACTCATATGGCATAACTCCAGATTGGAACATGCACTGTGCTGAAAGTGCTATGATGAAAAGCTTCCAAGATGAATATTCAAAGAGGGAGAGCAAAGATATTTTGTTGGCACCAAAAGCAGGAGGATTTTGGTGCTGAAAGCCTACTTCAATGAAGAGATATTCTAAAACTATTCAGCCATCATGGTCTACCCTCAAATTCCATGACACATCTTCATGTTCAACTTACTCTAATAATAGAGAAAGTAGTACTTGCCTGTTCATTCTGTAAGCAACCATTATTACAAAACCTAATTCCCCTTGCAAGGACCTCAAAGCCCTTGCAATTTCATGGCTCTTTCTTGTTGCTTTCAAGCTACAGCTGATTATACATATGCTGATTCATACTTTTTCTGGCACACGTACCTTGAGAAAAGACTTCTTTAAAGCAGCACTTATACCCATGAATTACAATTTAAACAAGTTAAATTTGGAATATACAGCCCTGGAACCCAGCTCTCAACATAAAGACTGCTCCACAATATCACAAATGTAATCTGAAACAACTCTGCTACAAGGCAAAAGTGAAGACCCAACATGGGCAACTTGGACAAAACCAGAGTATAAAAACAGGAGTGCTTCAAGAATATCTGAATATTCTTGAATATTGGGATAAGACTTACTGAGCAGGAAACTTGTACCACAGACATTTGCAAATTGTCAAATGATTTTTATTTCTTGACTTGCTTCTACCTACCACCAACCTGGCACATGCCTAATGTCTCTGGTTTTCCCTCTTTCAATGTGAGTTCTTGCAATGAATGCTTTTCTTTTCTCCCTTACCCTACAAAGCACAACCAAATAATTCCCAATTCCATGGTAAACATGAGAACAACATATGCTTTGCCCACTTCTACAGTGCGTCTATTGAGGACATCCATCAAAATAAACAAGAATCTATACAAGTGTTCCATTCCTTTTGACACTGCAGCTTCAATGATAGTGGGAAAGTAGGTGGTAAGTTTCCACTTTTCTCCTGAAAGCTATCAGCACATACTAACATGGATTCGGCCCCAAATCCTACCATTTATCACCAAATCATAAGCAAGTCAATACAAACTAAAACTAACTAGAAAAATCAGGGCCATGGTGGCTGTCTTTAGTCTTCACATGTTGGTATTCCAGTTGACATTGTGGTTCTCATAGAAAGTGCTCAGGTGTGGAAGTCCCCTTCATTGGCAGTGTGGGATTGTGTCCAAAAAGTCTTGATATTGCCAAGGGCCAGTGAGGTGTCATTTTGAATTTCTTGCTACTGCAACCTGGTGCCCAATGCCTATCTGTAGATGTTGAAAAAAAAAAAATGGGCATAGTATATGCATGAGTGAGATGTAAAGTGTGAACTAATGAGTTTGGAAAATGTGAAGGAACACATATTCTTAAGCAATGGAGGTGACTGGGGATGCACTGCTCCCTTTGAGTGAAGCTCCCATCTGAAAGGTGTCAATGGAAATTGGTTGCAGGTGAAAATGGTAGTTCTTGAACAGTGTCAATTCCCTTTAATAACAGAGGAGAAAAAAAAAAAAAAGGTTTAGAGCACCAAAAGTTGGCTTCCTCAGAAGTGGTTTTTCTTGCCCCCCCATCCTTCCGTGCTGGGTGTTTGAACTTTGTCTTTCCACTTACAAAGTAGCACCCTATGGGATGGGCTATCTCATCAGCACAGGAAGACCTACTTTAAGGTACATTTCTTGATCACTGAGGTTTTGTTCTGTGAAGTTCTATGCAGAGAAGCAACCCTAGACAAAGCCAATCAATGGCTAAGGAATTCTTAATTCTTCTTTTCACAACAATCTTGGAAATGACCTTTTTTGCATCTCAAGACCCACAATCTAGGGGTTTGTCCCGAAAGAAAGAAATGTCCCATCATTACTTAAGGAGGAAACAAGTATAGCTGATCCCTGAGCAGAAAATTGTATCAGTGATCCATAGAGGACAAAGCATGAAAAGAGGCAGGACTATGTGGCTATTAGAATATGCTCAGGTTGTTAGTATGAAAGTGTTGAGAACAAGGTGATATCTGTGCAGCCATATTGTATGAACAAGTCCTGTCTTTAAGTGGCCTGTAACCACCCCCCATAGGAAAGAGCGTGCAAACACTAAGGAATGTGGAACTATCTTAACCACCAGGATACAGGCAGGTGCTAATACTCAAGAGCCAATACAGGACAAATAGGATGTGCTGGGCCCCAGGGCTTATCAAGGCTGTTAAGGAATATCTGTCTGAGTGGCTAGGGATATAGCTCAGTGGGTAGAGTGCTTGTCTTACAAACAGTTAAGGCCTGCAGATTCAATCCCCAGCACGGCCAAAAAAAAAAAAAAAGAAATATCTGTCTGAGGAATGTGCAGCTGTACAGTAAACCTTATTTATCAAGGACGTGGGGGCCTAGTCCCAACTAATCTCCTGTGTAGTTCTCTGCTTCCTTCCTCCAGGAATGTTCAGTTTTGGCAGGACCCAATGAAAATCAATTGGCAGTACCCAACCAAAAGAGGACATATATTTAGCTGTTCAAATGTTAACAAATAATGTACATGTCTTTGTATGTGAATGCTTGAAAATCTCTTATATATGGTGCTTTCTCACCCCTTAGGGCCACTCCCCACTCAGCCATTGTAGTGGTCTGAGAGGCTGGTTGTGGTCCCTGCTCCAGCTTGCTTTAAATAAAACCTTGTCATGTGACATGCATTATCATGTGTGCACTTTGACTCTCTGGGGATTGGTCAATATTGGACCCCAATATTTGGTGGATTGTCCGGGATAGGCTCATCCAACTCCACGTTAGGAGTGACAAACAGTCCACTGTACCAAGGTTTCTAAGAAGATTTGCCACAGAAGAAGTATTGGCCACATGCATTTGGTGGGACACAGATCCCCATTTGAGTTTGGTTGAGAATTTCCGTTTGGTGGAAGGAAAGGGTTGCAAGTGACCATGGAGGTTCCACTTTTGGAAGTCATGGGAGATATCACCAACAGTCAGGAGTTGTATCAACATCCCCAGTGGACATTTAAGTGGCTATTTGGTAAGGATTCTTTATCTGAATTTGGTAGTGTGAATGAGAAGGGCATTGTGCCTGTTAGATTGGTGTGGTTGACTCACTGGTGGATGTTAGAGACTCCTGTGAAAATTTGCTTTACTGCGGGTATTGTCTCCCTTATTCTTTTCAGTCTGCTTGGTCCTTTTCTCCTCATTTTTATGGGACAGACTCAGGTGACTCCTAAGACTTTCCTCCTGAGTCACTTCTCAGAAGTTCGCACCAGATAATGGAACTATGGTGTGGAACACCTAAAGAAAGGTAATTTTGCTATACTCTGCTCCATGGAGTGGCCAACCTTCATTGTCAGCTGATCAACTGAGGGCGCCTTCTCTTTAGAAGTCATCAAAAGAGTCTGGGATGTCATTAATAGGCCTGGTTTGCAGCATACCCCAACCAGTACCCCTAAATATTAATATGGCAGGCACTGGTGGAAGATGCCCCATCCTGGCTTAGTCCTCTACTCATGGACTGCCAAAACCCAGCCAAAGTTCTGGCAGTGACTACCCAGGGGCCATCACAACCCCCCAGCTCTCCTGAGACTCCTGCCCCTTCCCCTGAGAAACCTGAGAAACCAGTCCTCCAAGAAGGGTCTGGACACTACCCATCTCTCTTGGATCTGGATTTGGAAGGGAATCCTCCACCTTGTGCCCCACTGCAGCCCCAGGTACTACCTCAAGGAGCTGATTCCTCCACTTCCCCATTAGCACCCTGACCAAGGGTGGAAGTGCCTTCAAGGGGACTACATCCTTGGAGACACTGGGAGGAGAACAATGATGAGGAACCCTTGTCATCTTTGATGGGAGCCGCCTATTTTACCTGTCTGGGTCTTCTGCAGGGGAGGAGAAGAAGGGGAATGCACCTATCAGTATTGGCCCTTCTCCTCCAGTGATTTGTATAACTGGAAGGTACAGAAACCCCCTTTCTCTAAGAACCTCAGAGGTTTAATTGATTTGTTTGAGTCCATTTTGCATATCCAGAGTCCCACCTGGGATGACAGTCAACAGCTACTCAGAAATCTGTTCACAGCAGATGAGTGTGAGTGAATCCTCACAGAAGCAAGGAAAAATGTCCTTGGGGATGATGGAAGACCAACCACCCTACCGAACCTGATTGATGATCACTTCCCCTTGAACAGAACAGAGTGGGATTTTGGGACACCTTCAGGTAGGGAGCACTTCCAAGTCTATCACCAGATTCTTATGGCCAGTCTCCAAGTGACAGCTCACCACCCTACCAATTTAGCTAAGGTAAAAGCTGTGACACAGGGGAAAATGAAAGCCCAGCCATTTTCCTTGAATGATTTTATGATGTGTTTAGACAATATATCCCCTGAGATCCTATGGCAGAGGAAAATCAATCTGCTGTAATCATGTCTTTTATAAATCAGGCTGTCCTGTATATTAGAAACAGCTCTATAAGCAAGAGGGACTAGGAGGTATGACTATTGGGGATCTTATGAAGGTAGCAGAACATGTATTCAATACTGGAGAGATCCCCGAGGAATGAGAGGACAGAATTAGGAAAGAGAACCAGGAATTACTGGAAAGAATGAGAAAGGAAGATAGAGAGAGCAGGAGCCAACAGAGGGAAGTGGCAAAGATATTGTGGGCTGAGGTAAGAGGGGATGAGGGACAAAGTTTTGGGAGGAGTGGCCCTAGCTGCCCTCAGCATGATTGGGCAAAGCTAGATCGAGAATAGTGCACTTACTGTAAGGTGCATGGGCATTGGAGGTGGGATAGACCCAAACTACAGGGGTGAGAGAGGCCAGGAGATAGAAAGGGTGGTGATGCCCGAGTCCTTCTGGCAGGGATGGACAGCGACTAGGGGAAACAGGGCTCTGAACCCCTCCCTGAGTCTTGGGTAACCATATTTGTGGAGGGGAAGCCGGTGGGACTTATGGTGGATACCAGAGTGCAGTATTCAGTTCTCAATAATTCCACTGGGCCCATATCCCAGAGGATTAGTCTAGTTCAAGGAACCACTGGATCCAAAGCCTATCATTGGACTAGCAAGTGACAGGTGGTTCTGGGTCGACACCAGGTAACCCATTCTTTCCTGGTCATCCCCGAATGTGCGGGTCCTCTTTTGGGAGGGGACTTACTAACTAAAGTGCAGGCCCACATTCACTTTGTGCCAGACGGCATCAAGGACACACATGGCCAAGGTCAACCCCTCCACATTTTGACCATGTCTATTGCAGATGAATTTCACCTGTTCTCTCCTGGGTATCTCCCCTTTCAAGCTAAGTGACACCCGCAGGTGAACTATTGGGTAGAGACCTCCCCACAGGCATGGGCAGAAGTAGCAAGAGTAGGGCTAGCAGCGCACTGACCCCCGGGTGATTGTGGAACTTAAGACCACTGCACAGCCAGTCCAGGTCTGGCAGTACCCAGTGTCTACCCAGGTGCATAGAGGGATTGTGCCAGACATTTTTCAACTCCGGGAGGCAGGGATATTGCGGCACTGCCACTCAGCTTGGAATACCCTGCTCCTTCCCCTCAGTAAGCCAGGGGGAAAACATAATAGGTCGATCCAGGATCTGAGAAAAGTGAATAAGAATGTTGTAGACATCCACCCTACTGTACCCAATCCCTATACCCTACTGAGTCACCTGCCCCTGTCACGTTTGGTACACCACCCTAGATTTGAAGGATGCTTTCTTTAGCATAGCCTTGGCACCCAGCAGCCAACTCATCTTTGCCTTTGAGTGGCAAGATGAAGATGCGGGAACCCCTGGGCAGCTTACTTGGACCAGACTCCCACAAGGCTTCCAGAACTTCCCCATCCTTTTCAATGAAGCTTTGAGTGAGGACTTGGACACCTTCTGGTGGAACCACAGCTCTGTCACTCTACTGCAATATGTTGATGACATGCTCCTAACAGCCCCCTCCAAGATTGAGTGTCAAAGTGCAACAGAGGATCTCCTCCAGGAACTTGTGATGCTTGGCTATAGGGCCAGTGTAAGAAAAACACAGATATGCAGGCAGACTGTGAACTACCTAGGCTACAAACTAAATGAAGAAACTAAGTGTTTGACAGAGGCCATGAAGGAGACCATCCTAAGACTCCTGGTCCCCACTTTGGCCTGAGAAGTCCAAGAATTTCTAAGAACTACTAGCTATTGCAGCTTGTGGATCTTAGGGTATGCAGAGTTGGCTAAACCCTTGTATGAGGCCACTAAGGACAAGACCCCCTGGGTCTGGGGGACTGAACAATAGAAAGCATTTGAAGGACTTAAGATGGCCCTCCTAGATGTCCCAGCACTGGTGCTACCAGACACCTTGAAGTCCTTCAACCTCTTCATAGATGAGAGGAAGTGAATAGCAAATGGAGTGTTGATGCAGTGTTTAGGGCCATGGAAGCACCCTGTAGCCTACTTGTCCAAAAGGCTAGACCCGGTTGTGGCAGGTTGGCCCCCATGTTTGCAAATCATAGCAGCGGTCACATTGATGGTAAAAGGATGCTGACAAGCTCACCTTCAGTCAGCACCTGAAGATGGTAACATCTCACACCATTGACGTGGTCTTGAAACACCCCCCAGGTAGATGGATAAAAAATGTCCAACTAACTCACTACCAGTGGCTCCTGCTAAACTCCTCTAGGATCATCTTTTCAGAACCAGCCTCCATGAACACAGCCACCCCACTGCCAACCCCAGATCTGGAGTCCCCTCTACATGACTGCAAGGAGATCATGGCCAAAGTGACCCAGGGACACCCCAACCTGCAGGACTATGCTTTCCTCAACAGTGAGTTGATCTGGTATACGGATGGGAGTAGCTTTGTTTAGAATGGGGTGTGCCAGGCAGGAGTGGCAGTAGTGAATCAACAAGGAAATGTTATCTGGAGTGCCTCCCTGCCACTGGGCACAAATGGCCGAATTGGTCATGCTTGCCAAAGTCCTTGAAAGGGCAGAAGGGAATTGAGCGACTGTCTATAACTGATAGCCACTACACCTTTGGCACTGTGCACGTGCATGGGGCCATCTACAAGGAGTGGGGTTTCATACTGCAGAAGGGAGAGGATTGCACAACCTGGATTAGCTCCAGAGGCTGTTGGCAGCAGTGCAAAAGCCCTGGGTGGTTGTGATCATGCAGGTTCCTGGCCACCAGTCTTCCTGGACCCCAGAAGCAGAAGGAAATTGACAAGCAGATGAAGCACCTAGACAAGTGGCCAGTGCTTCTGTGACTCTAGCTCTGACCCTGCCAGTGCCTGAGCTTCCACAACTACCACCACTACCCGATTATACACCAGAAGACCTAAAAGGATTCACCACCACCAGAGTGCAGGACCTGGTCCACAAGGCAGTATTGTGACCCCAAAGGATGACTTATCCTTCCACCAGAACTGGGACAGTTTCTCCTCACCAACCTGCATCAAGCCAGCCATCTTGGAAAAAGGAATCTCCTGATCCTCCTTGAATTGGCCCACCTCTGGTTCCCACATCAGGCAGCCTAGGTCCAGCGAATCATGGATCAGTGTGCCGGGTATCAGGCTATGGCACAGTAGGAAGGGACTCTTACATACAGCTGCCAGAGTATGGGGGAGGGCACCAGGACAGAGTTGGGAAGTGGATTTCACTGAAGTCGAGCCCGGGAGGTATGGTTACAAATACTTGTTAGTAATGGTGGATACTTACTCAGTGTGGGTGGAGGCTTTCCCCACTAAGAAGGAAACAGCTCAAGTGGTAGCCAAGGCCTTGCTTGAAGAGATTATATCTAGGTATGGGGTTCCTGAGATGTTAGGGTCAGATAATGGGCCAACTTTCATCAGGAAAGTCCTGGGGACCAATTGAAAGTTGCATTGTGAACACAATCCCCAGAGTTCAGGGCAGGTACGAAGGATGAATCTGACTTTAAAGGAGACCTTGTCCAAACTGGCCATTGAGACTGGAGAAGTCTGGTTGACCTCCTGCCTTATGCTGTCTTCCAGACTCAGAACTCACCCTATGTTCATGGATTGACTCCCTTCAAAATTCTACACAGGGCTCCACCCCCCCCCCATAATTGTCCATACATTACTGGACCAAGGCTCTAATGTGGCTCCAAATTATTTAGCCAGTTTGAAGGCATTGTACGAGGTGTAGTGTGACATCTGGCCCCAGGTATGCTCACTTTATGAGGTCCACAACCCTCCGAGTCTGGAACATGGCATCGTTTCAGGGGCTGGGTATGGGTAAAGAGACTCCAAGCCCTCACCTTGGAGGGACATTGGAAAGGACCTTACATGGTGGTCTTAATTACTCCTGTTCCTGTTAAGGTTGATGGCATAGGACCCTCGGTGCATCACTCACACCTACACCGTGCTGGCTCTGAGTAACAGAAAGAGGCAGAGGAGTGGACAGTGCAGGGACAACCCCTTGAAGTTGAGCTTCTGGAAGAAGGATGTGGGTGACCCAACTGTTCCTAGTGACTGCCTGGCTCCAACTGTTCCTAGTGAACACCTGTCTCCCCACTTGTGTAAATGGCAATCTGCACACTCTGTTCAAAATAACTTGGAAAATGCTCCAGGCAGTAGCCCTTTGCTCCCTAATTGTAAGTACTGTGCTGATTCGAGGAAACCCCCACCTCCCGTGGAACCAAACCTTGATGATCATCAATGTGGAAACTGGTGAAGTAGCCAATGTCACCTCCTCAAACTCAGTCCCCCAAGGAACTTGGTTCCCTGACCTCCAAGTGGACTTATGTGACTTTGTGGGGGATGCATGGGACCCTTCAGACCAGGAACCCTTCCTGGGGTATGGGTGTAAGACCTCCAAGAGCCACAGCAATATCAGAAGCCTAGGGTTCTATGTCTGCCCCACTCACAATACCGAAAGCAAATTGCCAAATGCGGTGGTCCTGAAAATGCCTAGTGTAAAGCATGGGGGTGTGAATCTACTGAGTGGATCACGTGGACCTCCCCATCATTGGAAACTTAATCTCAGTGGAAAGGGATGGAGACATGCAAGAAATGGGTTGAGGTTATTGCCAACAGGGTTGCAAAAGGGAAAACTGGGCCATGCTACAACAAAGACCAATCAGGACATTCTGCCTTCCCATTAGCAACCACATTGCAACCCTTTAGTCATAAAGTTTACCCCCGTGGGAAAGAAGGCAAACTGGGAGGCTGGAAAAACCTGGGGACTAAGGCTTTACCGCAGTGCGTACGATCCTGGACTAATTTTCACTATCAAGCTAGTCAAGAGACCCCTGAGCAAAACAGCATTGGGTCTCAACCAGGTATTTAACCTGAGCAGACAATCAGTTCAGTTAACCAGCACCCCAAAACTGTGCTTACCACATTTCTCAACCACATTTCCTGTCACCAAGACCTTGCCACTGGAATCTGTCATTTTTCTGGTGGAGACCCTCGAAGACCCCTGTTAGCTCTTCTGAAACAATCCTACTTATTTCTAAACAGCTCTAAACCCAATATGACTGAATTCTGTTGGCTGTGTTATGATACAGTCCCACTGTACCATGAAGGCATAGCAACTCTAGGAAACTACACCCCTTTCCACAGCTCTGTTGAATGTTGCTGGCAATCAAAATGTACCCTAACTTACAACAAGTCACTGGATAAGGGCTCGGTATAGGCCATATCCCCCCAAGAACCAAGAGGGGACATTTCATGGCTTTTACCCTAAATATGATTCTGGGTATGGGACAAATAGGAGCCGGAACAGATAAAGCTTTCTTAATAACTCAGAAGCAACATTACTCAAGTGTAAGAGCAGCTTAGATATTGAGAGGATAGAAAACTCCATTTCCCACTTTCAAGTGTCCCTCATTTCCCTAGCTGAAGTAGTGATGAAAACAAGAGTGGGTTAGACTTGATTTTCCTACAGCAAGGAGGATTATGCATGGCCCTAGGTGCAGAATGTTGTTTTTATGTTGACCATTGGGAGTAGTTAAAGAAACTTCTCTAAAGTTAGAGAAGACTAACAAAATGAAAGAAAGAACAGGAGGCACAACAGGGCTGGCTTGAATCATGGTTCAATTCCTACCCTTGATTGGCCATATTGATTTCTACCTTACTGGGTCTGCTAATTATTTTATTCTTACTCCTAAACTTTGCCCCCTGCAATCTAAATAAGTTAATATATTTTGTTAAGGACTGTGTAAGCACAATCCAACTGATAGTGCTAAGGCAACAATATGAGAGAGTACTGGCCACAGAGGGTGGAAATGTGCAATGACCAAATGAGCATGATTCCTCATAATGAACAACTAAAGGGGGGAATGTTGACAACAAGGTGACATCTGTCCAGTCATCTTGTATAAACAAGCAATTTCATGAACTGGCCTGTAAACCCCACCCCACATGAAAGGGCATGCAAACAATAAGGAATGAGGAACTATCTTAACCACCAGGATGCAGATAGGTGCTAACACTGAAGAGCCAATACAGGACAAACCGAACTTGATGAGCCTCTGGGCTTATCAAGGCTTTTAAGAGATATCTGTCCAAGGAATGTGCAGCTGCACGGAAACCTTATCTATCAAGGACAGGGGGGCTAAACACGATTCATCTTCTGCATAGTTCACCACTTCCCTCCTCTCTTCTTCCTCCAGGAATGTTCAGTTTTGGCAGGACCAAATGAGATTCAAATAAGTTGGCAGGATGCAACCAAAAGAAGAAAAATGTTTAGCTGTTCAAACGTTAACCAATAATGTACAGATCACTGTTTGTGAATGCTTGAAAATATCTTAAAGAGAGTGCTTTCTCACCCCTTGGGGACGTTCCCCACTCAGCCAATGTAGTGGTCTGAGAGACTGCTAACGATCCAGGCTGCAGCTTGCTTTAAATAAAACTTTGTTATGTGGCTTGCATTACTTTGTGTGCACTTTGACTCTCTGGGGATTGGTCCACATTGGACCTCAACAAAGAAGACTTTGCGGTTCATTTGCCTTTGCATCCCCAGCCATTGCATACAAAATCTACTGCACATTCCTTGATCTATTTTTTTGTTTTATTTTTCCTTTTGAAATTTTACTTTGGAAAATTCTGACCAGCAGAGTGCTGTGCAAAAAGCACAAGCCAGTTATAGTGGTTTATCTTACCTATCATCTCAGTTTTGGGTGATGAAGAGGAAGGTGTATCTCCTGGGAAAGTTGAGTTTCCTTCAATGAGGGAATGCCTCCTCAACGTAGCCAGACGATGTCAGGAAATATAAACAGCCAAAGGCAAGTGGTGATGGCTCTTGGTTTCTGGGTTCCCAGGACCCATATTTGTTGACAGAAAGGAAACATTCCTCATCCAATATCAATCTTCCTCTCAGTATGTTTGTAGATTTCACTTTTAAGATTTGTTACAGTGGAATAAGGGCTGAAATTCCTATTCCTGATCTCTCAATGATTCAATTGCATGCAGTCACACTGAGTACAATGTCTCACTAGGTTACCAGTATTCCCGTGACATGAGAGCAAAAATGGGAGAGCACCTGTAATCCAGCTGGAAAGCACAGGTATTAGGCAGGTCAGGTGTGAATGGTGTGGGGATTCTAGGCTCTGGTTGAAGAACAGTGGGTTTCTCTCCCCAAAGGACTTTTCCCAGCCTTGAGCATCATGGAGTTAGAGGAGTGTCTCCAGTGACCTGGCACATGCACTGCAGAAACTGCCTGAGGTCACAATGGAAAGGCCTGACAGCATGATAGTGTCATGGTTCCCATGGCAACCAGAGTAGCTTCTGCTCAAGTTCACTTCACACCAAGATAGGAAACAAGCACCAGCTCAGTTGTGATGGTCAGAAGAGTGAAGAAGGAAGCAAGTGCCAGAGAACTGAGGTTTTCCAAAATGTGGTTCTGACCTCTTCAGTCAGGTGAGCACAGCCCCAAGGTCTGTGGATTCCACCAGGACCAGGCAGGACAAGGAAAACATCTGAAGCCTCACAGCTCACACTAAACTTCAGGTCTGCTAGGTGTCACTGCACTGTATTGGCTGAACTGGGCATTGTAACAACAGGCAATAATCCCCCACTAGTTCCAGTGAGCCTGGATGGTTGGAGGTGTGCTTAGGGACACGTGGATAACCAAGCTGAACACCGACTCCAACACTCTTTCTGAAATGACTTCTCCAGGACTGGGCACACCAGAAATATCCTAGTCAGGAAATTAGCCTACCTCTCTAGCAACCACACTGAATGATGGCTGGTGAGAGCACATGGCAGTGGAGCATACAGTGAGCATGGTGGCTTAGGTGATTTTGAAATGGAGCACTTCACACCCAATCTTGTGAGTTATGCCTGTTTTCATAGAAAGTTCAGCCAGGTGACAGCTGGAAAATGGGAAGTGGGTCTTCTAGGTGAAGGTGGGTGCCTCTTCTGAAGACTAATATGGAGTCATGGGAGTCATTCACTCAGCATGTTGGACAGAAGATAGGATAGTGCTGACTTGCCAGGAGAGATATTCTGTGCTCACTACACCTGCAAGGCCACACCTCCTTGTCTGTGGCCTTACAACTAGGCTGCACTCAGAAATTAAACTGCAGCAAATTCCAGGGCCACTTCAACTCACCTCAAAATACAGAAATGTCATGCCAATCTGTGTTCACACAGTTGTTCTTTCTCTTGACATGACTAGAGCCTACCTGGCACAAGGACCTGTGGAAAATTTCCACCAGTCCTCTTAGCAGCCCCAGGAGGATGCCACCTACAAGCTAGTGGATCATATAAGAGCCTGCTGATGGCATGACGAACACAGCATCACATGACATAACTCCAGAATGGAAAATACACTGTGCTGAAAGGGCTATGATAAAAAAGCTTCGAGGATGAATATTCAAAGAGGGAGAGCAAAGACATTTTGTGGCACCAAAAGCAGAAGGGTGTTGGAGTTGAAAGCCTACTTCAATAATTAGACATTCAAAAACTAGTCAATCATCATGGTCTACTCTCAAATTCCATGAAACATCTTCAGTTTCAACATACTATACAAATACAGAAAGTAGTACTTGTCAGTTCATTCTGTAAGCAACCATCATTACAGACCCTAATTCCCCTTGCAAAGACTTCAAAGCCCTTGCAAATTCGTGGTTCTTTGTTGTTGCTCTTAAGGTTCAGCTGATTATATATTTGCTGATTCATTGTTTTTCTGGCACAAGAACCATGAGAAAAGGCTTTATTTAAAACACAGCACTTAAACCCATGAATTAAAATTCAAACGAGTTTGTCCCAGCCCGCAGGACTTCAACGGGAACCTGGAACAGGGAGTTGGAATTGGGAGAGACAAGAGACATGAGAAATGGAGACAAGACAAAAGCCTGATCAAGTCTCATTTATTAGGGGAATAAACCCAGTTAATATAAAGTACAAAAACCAATCAGGGGAAAGCATGCGAAGGCAAGACTAGTCCACACGCCAGAGCTCTAATAAGGAAGTGTACTTAGCCAGTTGTGAAGCACCACACAATCTAGTCTGATGTACCTGGTATTGTCTGACAATTACGTGTGCAGGAGAGGCATGCCCCGCCAGCATCTGACAGGCGCCATCTTAGCTCAACATGTGGCGAGGCGGGGGCGTGGTCTGCCGGCTCCGGACACCAGTTGAATGTGGAATATGCAGTAATGAACCAGCTCTCGAATTAAAGACTGCACCAAAATATCACAAATGTAAACAGAAACACCTCTGCTACAAGGCAGAAGTGAAGACTGAACATGGGCAAAACCTGAATATCAAAACAGAAGTACTTCAAGAATATCCGAATGTAGGATGAGACTTACTGAGCAGGAAACTTGTACCAGAGACATTTGCAAATTCTCAAATGCTTTTTATTTTTTGACTTGCTTCTACCCACCACCAACCTGCTACATGCCTAATGTCTCTAGTTTCATTCGTTTGGTGTGAGTTCTTCTAATGAATTTTTTTTTCCTTACCCTAAAAAGCACAATTCAGCAATATCGACATTCATGGTAAACATGAGAACAATATATGCTTTTCCGACTTCTACAGTGCATCTATTGAGGACACTCATCAAAATTAACAAAAGTCTCTACAAGTACTCCATTCCTTTAGACACTGGAGCTCCAAAGAGAGTGGGAAATTAGGGAGTAAAATCACTCATTTTTCCTGAATGCTATCAGCACTAACTTACATAGATTCAGCCCCAAATCCTACCATTTTTCATCAAGTCATAAGCAAGCCAATGCAAAGAAAACTGACTAGGAAAATCAGGGCCAGGAGCAGGTGTCTTTTGTTTTTACATGTTGGTATACCAGTTGACCTTGTGGTTCACATGGAAAGTGCTCAGGTGTGGAAGTCCCTGTCATTGGCATTATGGGATTGTGTCCAAAGAGCCTCGAAATTGGCAAGGAACAGTGAAGTGTGATTTTAAATTTCCTGCCTCTGCAAATTGGTGCACATTACCTATCTGGAGAAATTGCTGGGAAAAAGACGGGCATAGCATACTCATGAGTGAGATGTATCATCTGAATGAATGAGATTGAAAGTTGTGAAGGAACATGTACTCTTAAGAAATGCAGGTGACTATGGATGCACAGCTCTCTTTGAGTGCAGCTCCTGGCTGAGAGGTGTCAAGGAAAATTGGTTGGAAGTGAAAATGGTAGTTCTTGTACAGTGCCAATTCCATTGAATAACAGAAGAGAGAAAAAAATGGTTAAGAGGATGGAAGGATGGCACACTCAGAAGAGTTTTCTCTGTTTTTTCCCCCCATCCCATGGTGCTGTTGACTTGCACCCCAGGCTTTCTGTTTGCAAAGCCAGTGCCCTATGGGATGGGCAAAATCATCAGCGCAGGAACAACTTCTTTAATATACATGACTTGATCTCCTCAAGTTCTTTGTCTATAATTTTCTATGCAGAGAAGCAACCCTAGACAAAGCCAGTCAATGACTAATGATTTCTTAATTCTCCTTTCCACAACAATCTTGCAAATGACCCTTTTTTCATCTCAAGACATACAATCTAGGGGTTTTTCCTGGGGGAAAGAAATATCCCATCTTTACTTAAGGAGGAAAATGGTTATAACTGATCCCTGAGCAGAAAATTACATCAGTGATCCTTGGAGGACAGGCCATGAGGAGAGTCAGGACTATGTGGGTATTGGAATATGCTCACATTGTTAGTATGAAAGGAGATGTTGGGTTCATTCAGCATTGCATCCCCAGCCATTACATTCATAATCTACTGACAACTTCCTTGATCTTTTCTTTTTACTTTTCATATTGGAATTTTACTTTGAAAAATTCTAACCAGAAAAGTGCTGTGCAAAATGCACAAGCCAGTGATGGTTGTACATCTTTCTTATGATCTCAGGTATATGTGAGGTAGAGGAAGGTGTTTCTCCTGGGAAAATCCAGTTTCCTTCAATGAGGGACTGCCTCAACTTAGCCAGATGATGCCTGTTTCCTTCAATGAGGGAATGCCTCATCAACTTAGCCAGATGATGTGAGCAAATATAGACAGGCAATGGGAAGTGGTGATGGCTCTTGGGGTCTGGATTCCCAGGACCCATGTTGGTGGCAGAAAGGAAACTTTCCTCATCCAATTGCAGTCTTCCTCTTGTTATGCTGGTAGCTTTTACTCACAAGATTTGTTACAGTGAAATAATAGCTGAAAATTATATCCCTGATCTCTCAGTGATTCAGTTGCATTCAGTTCCACTGAGGACAATGACTCACTTGCTTACCAGTGCTCCTGTGACATGAAAGAAAATATGGGGAGCTCTTGTAATTCAGGTGGAATAGGCAGGTATCATGCAGGTCAGGTGTGAATGGCTCAGGGATCCCAGGCTACAGTTGTACAACTGTTGGCTTCTATCTCCAGAATTTTTTTCTGAGCTTTAAGCAACATGGAGTTTGAGGAGTGGCTCCAGTGACCTGGCGCCCAAACTGCAGATTCCGCCTGAGATCACAGAGGAAGGGACTGACAGCAGGATGGCGTCACAGTTACCATGGCAACCAGAGAAGCTCCTGCTCCTGGCCGCTTCAGACCAACACTGAAAACAAGCACCAGTTCAGTTGTGAAGGTCAGAGGAAAGAAGACAGGAGCGAGTGCCTGGAAACTGAGGTTTTCCAAAATGTGATCCTAATCTCATCTGCCAAGAGGGCACAACTACATGTTTCCTGCATCCCTTCGGGAACAGGAATGACAAGGAAATCCTCCAAAGCCCGATAGCTCACACTAAAATTCAGGTCTGCTAGGTGTCACTGAACTCGTTTGGCAGCACCAGACACCATGACAGCAGACAATTATTCCCCAAGAGTTCCAGTGGTCCTGGATGGGTGGAGGAGTTCTTTGGTACATGAGGATCATCAAGCTGAGCACCGTCTCCAACCCTATTTCCTTCTGAATCCTCTTCTCCAGGACTGGGCACACTGGAATATCCTAGTGAAGAAAGTAGCCTAGGACCCTATCAAACACACCGAATAATGGCTGGTGAGAACTCAGGGCAGTGGAGCATGCAGTGAGCATGGTGGCTATGGTGATCTTTGAATGGGGACACTTCACACACAATGTTGTGGGTTGCTCCTTTTTTCCTAGAACGTTCAGAGAGGTGACAGATTAAACCTGGGAAGTGGGTCTTCTAGGTGAAGACTAATATGGAGTCATTAGAGTCATTCACTCAGCATGTTGGACAGATGATTGAATGGTGCTGACATGCCAGGAGAGATATTCTGTGTTTTTTACACCAGCAAGGCCATACATCCTTGGCTGTGGCCTTACAACTAGCCTGCACTCAGAATTTACCTGCTGGGAAATTTCAGGGCCACCTCAAATCACCTCAAGATGCAGAAATGGCAGGCCTATCTGTGTTCACACAGTTGTTCTTTCTCTTGACCAGACTTGAGCATGCCTGGCTTAAGGCCCTGTAGAAAATTTCCACCAGTCTTCTTACCAGCCCTAGTAGGATGCTACCAACAAGCCAGCGGATCATATAAGAGCCTGCTGATGGCATGAGGAACACAGCATCACATGGCATAACTCCAGATTGGAAAATGCACTGTGCTGAAAGGGCTCTGATGAAAAGCTTCCAGGATAAATACTCAAAGGTGGAGCACAAGGACATTTTGTTGCTACCAAAAGCAGAAGGTTCTTTGTGCTGAAAGCCTACTTTAATGAAGAAAAATTCCAATACTGGTCAGCCATAATTGTTTACCCTCAAATTCCACGACATGTCTTCAGGTTCAACAAACTCAACAAATACAGGAAGTAGTACTTGCAAGGTTATTCTGTATGCAACCATCATTGCAGACCCTAATTTCCCTTTCAAGGACCTCAAATCACTTGTAAATTCAGGCTCTTTCTTGTTGCTCTCAAGGTATAGCAGATAAAACATATGTGGATTCATATTTTTTGTGACACAAGAACCATGAGAAAAGGCTTTATTTAAAACACAGCACTTATACACATGAACTAAAATTTAAATGAGTTGAATTTAGAATATCCAGCACTGAATACAGCTCTCAATTTAAAGACTGCACCACAATATCACAAATGTAAACAGAAACACCTCTGCTACAAGCAGAAGTGAAGACCCAACATGGGCAAAACCTGAATATCAAAACAGGAGTGTTTCCAAAATATCGAAATGTAGGATGAGACTTACTGAGCAGGAAAATTGTACCACAGGCATTGGCAAATTGTCAAATTCTTTCTATTTCTTGACTAGCTTCTACCCACCACCAACCTGTAACATGCCTAATGTCTCTGGTTTCCTTCTTTTGGTGTGAGTTCTTGAAACGAATTTATTGTCCCCTTACACTACAAAATACAATCCAATACTTCTCAGATCCATGTAATACATGAGAAAAACATGCTTTTCCCACTTCTACAGTGCATCTATTAAGGACGTTCATCAAAATTAAGAGTCACCACAAGTGCTCTGTTCCTTTTGACACTGGACCTCAAATGGTAGTGGAAGAGTAGTTGGTAAAATTGCTCTTTTTTCCTGAATACTATCAGCATTATCTGAAATTATCCTACAATGTTCATCAAGTCATAAGCAAGCCATTTCAAAGTGAAACTGACTAGGAAATTCAGGGCCAGGGACAGCTGTCTTTTGCCTTTACATGTTGGTTTTCCAGTTGACCTTGTGGTTCACATGGAAAGTACTCATGTGTGGAAGTCCCTGTCATTGACATTCTGGGAGTGTGTCCAAAAAGCCTCGAAATTGGCAAAGGCCAGTGAGGTGCCATTTTGAATTTTTTGCCACTGCAACCTGGTGCACATTGCCTATCTGGAGAAGTTGCTGTAAGAAGATGGGCATAGCTTATTAATGAGTAAGATGTAACGTCTGAACTAATGAGATTGAAAGATGTGAAGGAACACTTACTCTTAAGAAATTCAGGTACCTGGTGATGCACGTCTCCCATTGGTTGCAGATCCTGGCTGAAAGGCATCAATGGAAATTGGATACAGTGAAACTGGTAGTTCTTGAACAGTGCCAATTCCCTTGAATAACAGGAGAAAAAATGTTGAGAGGATGGAAGTTTTGCACCCTCAGAAGTGATTTTTCTGGTTTCCTTTTTCCCATCCCATGGTTCTTTGGCTTTAAACCCTGGCCCTTCTGCTTGCAAAGTCAGTGCCCTATGGTATGGGCTGTATTTAAGGTACATGATTGATCCCCTGAAGTTCTATGTCTGTGAAGTTCTATGCAGAGATACAACCACAGAAAAAGCCAATCAATGACTAAGGAATTCTTAATTCTCCTTTTCACAAGTCTTGCGAATAACATTTTTTGCATCTCAAGATCCACAGTCTAAGGGTGTGTCCTGATAAAAATGATGAATTATCTCATCATTTTTTAAGGAGGAAACCGGTTATAGGTGAACCCTGAGTAGAAAATGATATCGGTGATCCAGGAAGGACATGGCACGAGGAAAGCCAGGACTATATTAGTATTAGAATATGCTCAGTTTGATAGTATGAAAGGAGATGTTGGGGATCATTCACAATTGCATCCCTAACCATTACATTCACAACATACTGACATCTTCCTTGATTTATTTATTTATTTTTTTTACTTTTCTATTTGGCATTTTACTTTGGAATTTCTAATCAGCATAGTGTTGTACAAAATTCACAAGCCAATGATGGTTTTGGATATGCCTATCTTCTGAGATAGGAGTGAGATACAGGAAGGTGTTTCTTCTGGGGAATACCAGTTTACTTCAATGAGGGAATGCCTCATCAACTTAGCTGGACTTTGTCAGGAAATATAAACAGGCAGAGGCAAGTGGTGATGGCTCTCAGGGTCTGTGTTACCAGAGCCCATATTTGCTGGCAGAAAGAAAGCATTCCTCATTCAATTTCAATTTTCCTCTCAGTATGTTTGTAAGAAAACCCATAAAAATCATGCCAGACATGGGAATTGGCATAAGAAGGTTTATTAATAAACAGAGTGTCTCTCTGCAGGATAAGAGAAAAAATGTGAGAAAAAGAGAAAAGGTATGTGCAAGAAAGTGTGTGAAAATCCAGGAGAGAGAAAGAAAGTAAGGAGGAGAGAGAAAAGCATGGGAAAAAATGACAGGGTAGCTACTTTTAAGCAATTGAGTTCCACTAGCTAACAGGGGACCAATAATGGAGAAGGATACTTCCAAGCTGACTGATGAACCAACAGCTAGCTAGGATGTTCACAGAGTGTCAGGAAAATGGCTGTAGAGAAAAGGGCAGAGGAGCAACACTCAGACTGACCATCTAGGTTGTGATGCAAAGGATGGGAGAGCAGCTTTGTATTACATTCCCCCATTTCTGTTTTTATAAGAAAATCTTTTGTTGTCCAGTTCTTTTCTGCATTATCTCTCCTTCCTCCCTAAGTTACTAGGGCTGGTTTTGCAGGTGACATGTAAAAAGTCCTTTCTCCCAGGGGCAGTCTTCAACTTCCAGACTTCCAGAGGCAGATGGTTTTCATGGACTTCATTTCCTCAATTTGACTGATCCTGTATTTCTACACTAACTGCCTGTCTCCAATTCTGGCTTCATTCACCCCTCTAATTTTAGAAACTCTTTTAGGGAAAGGGGAGCAATATCTGTTCTGGCTTCTTGGAACTGGAAGGGGGCAGCATGGGACAAGCAGTTTGGAGTTCACATTTTAGAAATTGGGTCAATTGAGGGGTCCATGGTAGAAGTCTGGTTGGGGAAGAGCAAGTTGTAAAAGTATCTGGAGTTGGATACTTCTATGAGAGAAGAGCAAAGAGACATGAATACTGGAATGAGATTAATACAATATAAATGTCACAGAATCTGGAACATGCCAATAAATATCATAAAAATGACATAAGTCAATAATTCCTCACCAGGGGATGGAAGAACTAAGAAATTGTTCCCATAACAAGGCCTAGCAAATGTTGGAGAAGACAAGGCCTTTATTTGTCCAGATTATCAGGAAGGTAAACACAACATTTAGTAGAGATCTCTAAATTTCTGTTACTAGAAAACATAGATTAAGCCTACCTGTGTCTGTAGGCCTTAAACTGACTATAAACTTCTGACTCTGGCAATTTATTTTGATAGTTATGAGGCACATTTGCCTAAAGATCTCTTTCTTAACTTGCATTCTTTATTCTAGTGGGCTAACACAAGTGTACATCTCAAGTTACATTTAATTATTATTTCTTTTAAAGACCCAAGAATGGCTATATTTTGGTTTTAACTGTTCTTGCTAGGTGTCTAAGATCAAGCTAGTCAAAGTGACCTGTTCCTGTCTGTTAAAGAGTCAGCTGAGTTCTCACAGGGGTCACTTGTAGAGAACTTGAGAGCCTTAGCTTAAGTGCCATCCATTAGGCAGAGCGTACTCCATGAGTTGACTTCCATTGAAAGCAGCAGGGATGTCTCCCTTTCATATTGACCCTCCTCTGCAGCAGGTGTGCTGATTGGCTTTTCATCCTCTAGTGGCCTCCCCAATATCTGTGATCAGGAGGTCGTGTGGCCCAGAGTTTCAAAGCACCTTGGAGAAGTCCTCTTGTTCCCTGGATTCAGACTGACTGAGGGCAAGACCCAAATACTTTCTTTTCTTGACCTCTGTATTTTATCTTAATCTATAAGTTTGATATTAACCATCCAGCAAACCAGTCATGAAGTAAATCATAAAGTAAGAGTGCTGGGCTTTAATTTCAATGTCTATGACTTTACAGTTATTTACCCCTTTTATGTAATTGGGGCCTATATTATCTGTCCTATAAGTGATAGCTTACTATTCCAAGTTAATTTATGGTGTCTGCTCTTAAAGCAGTACTTCTCCAAATATTAATCAGGCAACAGTTAGAATTTACAAGAAAAATACAAAATGGAATCACCAACAGAAAAACATTGAGTTTGTACAATAGCTATCTTGAATTTTGGCTGAGTTATTCATTATATCCCCTGTTTCAGATCACAGAAATCTTTACAACAAACATCAAACTTTTGAACGTGACTTTAAATGAGTTAAAGTCTGGCTTACATTGGAGCCATTCTAACATGCAGAGCAGGGTGAAGTAGAGCCTTATCTCAGGTAAGACGGGGTTCTTCACAAATCTTAGGTAAAATTTTCTAATCCTGAAGCTAACTTTTTGTATTTTGCCATGACCAGCATGACCAAATTCTCAAGTTCAGTGAAGCATAAAGGAGTATTAGAAAATAAAAGTTTATAAACAAGATTAAGCTGAGATCAGATGGAGCTCTGTTCTCTGATGAAAATGCAGATCTAAAGAGTTGTGCCAGCAATCTTTATATATGTATGTAAGCATTATTTGTTTTCCAGAAAGTTACAGAGACTAGAATATCTACATAACTTTTTTTTCACTGCTGCAAAGTGCAATGTTAGGAGTTCTGTGTAGCTCTCAAGGAAGTCCACTGTTCAAAGTTACTGTAAGTTGGGCAGGAACCAGAGAAGAGTGCTGATGAAACACTGGTTAGCAAAAGAATTCCTTCCTGCCCAAGAACTGTGTGCCTGAGATCAGAGCTGATAGGACTCCTGTATATAGCCTCCCCAGGAAGGGTACTGCCACAGCATCTTGTGCCCCTCCACAGGAACACTCCCAGGAACCAGGCATGCCACTGTCATGAGGTCAGAGACACCAATCTCAGTCACTGTTGTCCCATTTTTGCTACTACGTATTACACTCTTTTTTAAATGTTATTTTAATAAGTTTACATATAATGACTGCAGAGTCTATATGAACATTAGTTAACATAATTTAACATTATATCTAAAACATGAATTAAAGAAAGGCTGAGAGAGCTTTTAACTTTTCTTTTGTGTGGCAAAATGCTTTCATGTTTCATGATATTAACCTTTAAATAAATCACGCTCTCAATAACTTTTAGAAATATATTTATATTAAAATTTTTATACCCTATTGATGGTGTTCTTATAACATAACATTAAATGATAGAAATAAATCCCCAATAACACTTTCTATTCTTATAAATTTAAAATTACCATTACAGACAAGTTTAATTTGGAGAATAGCAGCTTGATAAATTTTCTGCTTTAAACGCTTGTATACCTGGAAAATATGAACATATTTAATATACAAGAATAATGTTTTTAAGTATGCTACTCCATGGAATAAATTTGTAAATTAATTAGATGTCTCTAACAAACATAATTGAGTAATCCCATACATGTAAACTTTAATTCACCTTATTGTAAAAAAAAAAAAGTATCAGACAAATGGACCAGCAGTATTTGAAGAAAACCAAGAGATCAGACAAGTGTACCAGCAGTATTTGCTGTCTCTTTCCTGTTGTAGGAAAGTCCTAGAAAAATTGATGTTAGACATTTTATAAATATTAACATTTTATTAGTTTGACCACCTAGAGACTTGTGAGTTAATTTCAAAAACATTTTCTTTCTTTTAGTTTACCCAATTTAAGTTGAACCTTTTTAAATCATGTGAATTAAAATTATTTGGATCCATTTTTAAAATTTAAATTTTATGCACACTTATATTTAACACAAAAGCAAAGGCCTTGTAATGTATATCTCCATTGCAATGTAACAGATGTTCAAAAATAACTCAAGAGATGGATAAAAAGAACTGATCAAACCTCATTAACCTAGGTATGTAGGATCAAAATTGTGAGCTCAAAAATATAGCATTTAAGAAAAACAAAAGTCCTAGAAGAAAAATGATAATGGCCATTAATTATAGCATGAGAAAATGAGAAAGAGAAGGACAGAGAGAAGAGGCAAAAGGGAGAGATAAAGGGTTTTCCCTGGAGAAATTTAAAGTGGACACTTTTTTCCTTGAGTTTGAGTCTGGTTTCCCACTCAGCATTCGGGCATCCTCCATTTACATTTCAAAGTATACCTTGACTGAGATCTGAAAGGAGCTAACAAGTTCTAGCAGAAACTTGATGCTTAGGGCATTTTAACCCTTCTTTCTGGTTAGTAGTAAATTCAGGTTTCAATGCAAAAAATTGTGAAAAATTATCTCCCACTACTTTTGAGGAATGGGGCTACTATATCATACTTCTTACTGGGACATGCCACTGACTGTTGGGCTGGTTACTCCCTCCACACCAGCATATGTGGGACCTCCTGGCAGGCACATAAGGCAGGCTGGGCATCAGAATGGAAGCTGAAACAGAACAGGGTAAAGGAGATGGAGAAGCAGGGGAAGACAGAGAAGCAGTGGCTGGAGGCACCGAGCCTGCAGGAAGAGCCAAGAAGCAAGAAAGAAGAAACTGGAAGATAAGGAATCCCTTTACATCTGCCCATACATTCACAGAAGCTGTGTGCCATTACAGGGCCATTTTGGATTGATCCTTTAGATAAAGGATACACAAATGAATTTTGATGGCTTTAAGCCAGCAGGTTAGGCAAAGGGTTCTAAAGTTGTCTATTAGACATCCCAGGGGTGAATCTGCCAGAATGGAGGATCCAGATCCCATGGTGGAGACTGATAGAGCTGAGTCTGTGCCCCGACGTCCCAAGGCCAAAGAGTAGTTGGCTGGAGTTGAGGAGGCAACACAGTGATGGTGTCATCACACAAGCATCAGTCTGTGTGCTGGGCAAAAGTCGAGGAGGGGTGAGGACCTGATATCAGGCTTTTCAAGTGCAAGTGAGAGTGCAAGCATGACATAAGCCTCAACCCTGAGGGAGAAACTTCACCATAAAATCAGAAATACACCTTTCAGATAAGACTGAGTAAGGAGCCAGCTGTAACTATAAAAGTTGTTGCTGGGGTGCCACCACGCCTCAGAAGCTTTGAGGATGCCAGATAAACTGGCCTAGGGGAACCCGCCTAGAGGACTCACCAATCTGAAGTCCAGTGATGGATGCAGAGCAGAGCGTTCGGGCAAAATGGAAGGTAGGCTGTGTCTGGGGTCACTGGGGCATCAAATGGGTTTCCACTTGCTCAAGAGACAGTGGAAGATACCATCCCTACTCATAGCACCAAGGTAAGAACACCAATGAAAACCACACCAGACATGGAAATCAGCAAATGTAATACAAAGCTGCTCCCCCACCCTTTGCATCACAAACTAGTGTGTCAGTCTGAAAGCTGCTTTCCCTGCCCTTTCCTCGGCAGACATTTTACCCACCTCCCAACTGCTTGTCAGTCTGTGAACATCCTAGCTAGCTATTGGTTCATCAGTCAGCTGGCAAGTATCCTTCTCTGTTATTGGTCCCCTGTTAGACTGGTGAAATTCAATTGTTTGAGGATAGTTACTCTGCCATCTTTTCTCATGCTTTTCTCTCTCGTTCTTGTTTTATTTCTCTCTCCTGGATTTTCACACTCCTTCTTCAACACGCCCTTTCTCTTTTCCTCACATTTTCTCTCTTACCCTGCAGGGAGACACTCTGTTTACTTAATAAACCCTTTTATACAAATTCCCATATCCGGCATGGTATTCATGGGTTTTTTGACAATGCTTGTAGCTTTCACTCTCAAGATTTGATACAGTGAGAGAAGGGCTGAAATTCCTATCCCTGATCTTGCAGTGATTCAGTTGCAATCACTTCCATTGAGTACAATGCCACACTTGCTTACCTGGGCTCCTGTGACATGAGAGTAAAAATGGGAGAGATTCTGTACTGCAGGAGGAAGGGGCAGGCATCAGGAAGGTCGGGTATGAATGGCTTAGGGTTTCCAGTCTCTGATTAGAGAACAGTTGATTTCTCTCCCCAGAGGGTTTTTCCAAGTCTTGAGAAACACCGAGTTAGAGGAGTGGCTCCCATGACCTGGTAACCACACTGCAGATTCTGCCTGAGGTCACAGAGGAAAGGCCTAACAGTATGATGGCATCACAGTTCCCATGACAACCAGAGAAGCTTCTGCTCCTGGCTGCTTCAGACTAAATTGAAAACAAGCACCAGCTGAGTTGTGATGGTCAGAAGAAAGAAGACGGGAGTGAGTACCAGGGAACTGATATTTTCCAAAATGTGATTCTAACCTCTTCAGCCAGGAGAGCACAGCCCTGAAGTCCGTGAATCTCTCCAGGACTAGGCAGGACAAGGAACTCTTCTGAAGCCTGACAGCTCACACTAAACTTCAGGCCCACTTTGCATTGCTGCACTGGTTTGGCCACACCAGGCTACATGATTTTCTCCAAGTGTTCTAGTGGGCTTGGATGGGTGGAGGTATGCTTGGGACATGTGGATCACCAAGCTGAGCACCGAATCCATCACTATTTCCTTCTGAACCTACTCCTGCAGGACTGGGAACATGAGAATATCCTAGTCAGGAAACTAGCCTAGGGCCTTATCAACCAAACCAAATGATGGCTGCTGAGAGATCAGGGGAGTGGAGCATGCAGAGAGCATAGAGGCTTAGGTAATCTTTGAGTTGGGACACTTCACACCCAATCTTGCGGGATGTTCCTTTTTTTTCCTTCAAAGTTCAGACAGGTGACAGCTGAAACCTGGGAAGTGGGTCTTCTCAATGAAGGTGGGTGCCTCTTCTGAAGGCTAATATGGAGTTTGGAAGTCATTCTGTCAGCATATTGCACAGATAATAGGATGATGCTGACATGAAAGGGGAGATATTCTGTGCTCACTACACCAGCAAGTCCACACCTCCTTGGCTGTGGCCTTACAAACAAGCTGCTCTCAGAAATTTACCTGCTGGGATATTCCAGGGACACCTCAACTCACCTCAAGATGCAGAAATGTCTGGCCTATCTGTCTTCACACATGTGTTCATTCTCTTGAACAGACTAGAGACTGCCTGGCACAAGGACCTGTGGAAAATTTCCACCAGTCCTCTTAGCATCCCCAGGAGAATGCCGCCTACAAGCCAGTGGATGATATAAGAGCCTGCTGATGGCATGAGGAACACAGCATCACATGGAATAACTCTAGTTTGGAAAATGCACCTTGCTGAAAGGGCTGTGATGAAAATCTTCCAAAATGAATATTCAAATAGGGAGAGCAAGAACATTTTGTTGGCACCAAAAGCAGGAGGGTAATGGTACTGAAATCCTACTTCAATAAAGAGACATTCTAAAACTAGTCAGTCATTGTGGTCTATCCTCCAATTCCACAACATGTCTTCACATTCAACATACTCTACAAATACAGGAAATAGTACTTGCCAGTTCATTCTCTGAGCAACCATCATTACAGACCCTAATTCCCCTTGAAAGGACCTCAAAGCCCTTGCAAATTTGTGGTTCTTTCTTGTTGCTCTCAAGGGACAGCTGATTATACATATGCCGATTCATAGATTTTCAGGCACAAGAACTATGAGAAAAGTTTTCATTAAAACACAGCACTTATACCCATGAAGTACAATTTAAATGAGTTGAATTTGGAATATGCAGCATTGAACCCAACTCTCAAAATAAGACTGCACCACAATATCACAAATATAAACAGAACAACTCTGGTAAAAAAATTGAAGACCAAACATGAGCAAAATCTGCATGTGAAAACAGGAGTGGTTCAAGAATATCCGAATGTGGGATCCAACTAACTGAGCAGGAAACTTGTACCACAGGCATTTGCAAATTGTCAAATGCTTTTTATTTCTTGAATTGCTTCTACCCACCACCAACCTGCAACATTCCTAATGACACTGTTTTCCTTCTTTTCATGTGAGTTCTTGCAAAGAAGGGTTCCTTTGTCATTCCTCACCCCACAAAGAACAATTCAATATTTCCCAGATCCATGGCTACCATGACAACAACACAGACTTTTCACACTGTACGGTGCATCTATTGAGGACATCCATCAAAATTAACAAGAGTCTCTATAAGTGTTGCATTCCTTTGACACTGGAGCTCCTATGATAGTTGGAGAGTAGGTGGTAAATCTTCCCTTTTCTCCAGAATGCGTTCAGCACTAACTAAAATGGGTTCAGCCCCAAATCCTACCATTTTCCATCTAATCATAAGCAAGTGAATGCAAAGTAAAACTAACTAGGAAAATCAGGGCCAGACACAGCTGTCTTTGTGTTCACGTATTGGGTTTCCAGTTGACCTTGTAGTTCACATGAAGGGTGCTCAGTTGTGGAAGTCCCCGTCATTGGCAGTCTGGAATTGTGTCCAAAATCCCTCAAAATTGGCAAGAGCCAGTGAGGTGTCCTTTTGAATTTCCTGCCACTGTAACTTGGTGCACATTGCCTATCTGAAGAAGTTGCTGAAAAAAGATGGGCGTAGCATACTCATGAGTGAGATGTAAAGTCTGAAATGATGAGATTGAAATATGTGAAGGAACACAGATTCTTAAACAATGCAGGTGACAGGAAATGCAGGGATCCCATTGAGTGCAGCTTCCAGCTGAAAGGTGTCAATAGAAATTGGTCACAGGTGAAACGTGTACTTCTTGAATAATATTGATTCCACTGAATAACAGAGGAGAGTAAAATAAGTGTTTTTCTTGTTTTTTTTTTTCCCCCATCCCACGGTGCTGTGTATTTGAACCCCAGTCTCTCTGCTTGCAAAGCTAGCGCCCTAGGGGATGGGCTATTTCATCAGCACAGGCTGAGCTCCTTTAAGGTACATGACTTGATTCCCTTGGGTTCTGTGTCTGTGAAGCTCCAGGCAGAGAAGCAACCCTAGACAAACCAAATCAATGACTAAGGAATTCTTAATTCTCCTTCTCCCAACAATCTTCCAAATTACCCTTTTTGCATCTCAAGACATACAATATAGGGGTTTGTCCTTAGGGAAAGAAATAACCCATGTTTACTTAAAGAGGAAACAGGTTACAGCTGTTTCCTCATCAGAAAATTATATCAGTGATCCATGGAGGACAGGGCATGAGGAGAGCCACGACTATGTGGGTATTAGAATATGCTCAGGTTGTTAGTATGAAAGGAGATTTTAGAGATCATTTGGCATTGCATCCCCAGCCATTACATTCATCATTTTCTGACACCTTCCTTGATCATTTTTTTTTTCTTTTCATTTTCCTTTGGAAAATTCTAAGCTGCACAGTGCTGTGCAAAATGCACAAGCCAGTGATAGTTGTGGATCTTGCCTATCATCTGAGGTAGGGGTGAGTTAAAGGAAGGCATTTATCCAAGGAAAGGCCAGTTTTTTCAATGAGGGAATGCCTCATCAACATAGCCAGATGATGTCAGGAAATACAAACAGGCAGTCAACTGGTGATGACTCTCGTGGCCTGGGTTCCCAAGACCCATATTTGTTGGCAGCAAGGAAACATTCCTCATCCAATTTCAAGCTTCCTCTCGTAGGTTTGTAGTTTTTACTCTCAAGAATTATTAGAGTAGGATAAGAGCTGAAATTCCTATCCCTGATCTCTCAATGATTCAGTTGCATTCAGTTGCACTGAGGACAATGCCTCACTTGGTTACCAGTGCTCCTGTGACATGACAGCAAAAATGGGAGAGCTCCTGTAATCCAGGTGGAAGGGCAGGCATCGGGCAGGTTGGGTGGGAATGGCTGAGTGATTCCAGGCTCCAGTTGGAGAAGAGTTCGTTTCTCTCCACAGAGGGATTTTCCGAGCCTTGTGCAACATGGAATTTGAGCAGTGGCTCCAGTGATCTGGCACCCGCACCGCAGATTTCGCCTGAGGTCACAGAGGAAAGTCCTCACAGCTCGATGGCATCATGGTTCCCATGGCAACCACAGAAGCTTCAGCTCCTGGCTGCTTCAGACCAAGATTGAAAGCAAACACCAGTTCAGTTGTGATGATCAGAGGCAAGAAGGGAGTGAGTGCCAGGGAACTGAGATTTTCCAAAATATGATTCTAGACTCTTTGGCCAGGAGAGCACAGCCCTATGGTCCATGGATCCCTCCAGGACCATGCAGGACAAGGAAATCCTCTGAAGCCTGACAACTCACACTAAACTTCTGGTCTCCTCGATGTTGAAGCACTTGTATGACTGCACTAGCAATCATGACAGCAGGCAATTATTCTCCACCAGTTGCAGTGGGCCCGGGTGGGTGTAGGTGTGGTTTGGGAAATGGACTATTTCCTTTCTATCTTGATCCTCCAGGACTGTGCACACCTGGAATATACTCGACAGGAAACTGGCCTAAGGTCCTAGCACCCACACTGAATAATGCCTGGTGAGAGCTCATGGCAGTGGAGCATGCAGTGAGCATGGTGGGTTATGTGATCTTTGAATTGGGATGCTTCATACACAATCTTGCAGGTTGCTCCTTTTTTCCTAGAAAGTTCAGCCAGGTGACAGCTGGAACCTGGGCAGTGGGTCGTCTAGGTGAAGGTGGATTCATCTTCTGAAGGCTTATGTGGTGTCATGAGAGTCATTCACTCAGGATGTTGAATGGAGGATAGGATGGTGCTGATATGCCAGGAGAGATATTCTGTGCTCACTACACCTTCAAGGCCACACCTCCTTGGCTGTGGCCTTACAACTAAGCTGCACTCAGAAATTTACCTGCTGGGATATTCCAGGGACACCTCAACTCACCTCGAGATGCAGAAAAGACTGACTTCTCTGTCTTCACACATGTGTTCATTCTCCTGAGAAGACCAGAGCCTGCCTGGCACAAGGACCTGAGGAAAATTTCCACCAGTCCTCTTAGCAGCCCCAGGAAGATGTCACCTACAAGCCAGTAGATGATATAAGAGCCTGGTGATGGCAAGAGAAACACAGCATTACGTGGCATAACACCAGATGGGAACATTCATAGTGCTGAAAAAGCTATGATGAAAATCTTGCAAGATGAATATTCAAATAGGGAGAGCAAGGACATTTTGTTGGCACCAAAAGCAGAAGACTTTTGAAATATCAATGAAAAGACATTCTAAATCTATTCAGCCATTATTGTCCACCCTCAAATTCCAAGACATGTCTTCAGGTTCACAAACCTCTACAAATACAGAAAGTAGTATTGACAGTTCTCTCTGTTGTCCACCATCATTACAGACCCTAAATCCTCTGCAATGACCTCAAAGCCCTTACAAACTCGTGGCTCTTTCTTATTGCTCTCAAAGTACAGCTGATTATACATATGCTGATTCATAGATTTTCTGGCACATAAACCATGAGAAAATATTTTATTTAAAACACAGCACTTATACCAATGAACTACAATTTAAACAAGTTGAATTTGTAATGTGCAACAATGAACCCAGCTGTGAAAGTAAAGACTGCACCACAACATCACAAATGTAAACAGAAACAGCTCTGCTAAAAAGCAAATGTGAAGAACTATAACTGAATATCAAAACAGGAGTGGTTCAAGAATATCAGAGTGTGTGATCAGACTTGCTGAACAGAAAAGTTGTACCACAGGCATTGGCAATTTTCAAATGCTTTTTATTTCTTGACTTGCTTCTACCCACCACCAACCTGCCACAGGCCTAATGTCTCTTGCTTCCTTCTTTCGGTGTGAGTTCTTGCAATGAATAGTTCTTTGGTCATCCCTTACCCTACAGAGAAAAATCCAACAATTCCCAGATCCATGGTAAACACAAGGACAACATATGCTCTACCCACCACTACAGTGCATCACTTGAGGACATCCATAAAAATTAACAAGATTCTATACAAGTGCTCCATTCCTTCTGACACTGGAGCTCCAAAGATAGTGGGAGAAGAGGTGGTAAATTCCCTGTTTCCACTGAATGCTATCAGCAGAAGCTAACATGGATTCATCCCCACATCCTACCATTTTACATCTAGTCATAAGCAAGCCAATACAAGGTAAACCTGACTAGGAAACTCAGGGCCAAGTGCGGTTGTCTTGTGTTCACCTGTTCCTTTTCCTGTTGACATTTTGGATCACAGGGAAAGTGCTCAGGTGTGGAAGTCCCCTTTATTAGCAGTCTGGGAGTGTGTCCAAAAAGCCTCAATATTGCCAAGGACCAGTGAGGTGTCATTTGGAATCTCTTGGCACTGAACCTGGAGCACATTGAATATTGAGAGAAGTTGCTGGAAAAATATGGGCATAGCATACTCATCAGTGTGATGTATCATATGAACTTATAAGAGTTAAAAGATGTGAAGGAACATGTACTCTTAAGAAATGCAGGTGACTGGGGATACATTTCTCCGTTTGAGTACAGCTCCCTGATGGAAGGTGTCAAAGGAAATTACTTTCAAGTGAAAGTGGTACATGTTACACAGTGTTGATTTCAATGATTAACAGAGGCAAAAAATAAAATGTAGGGAGGATGAAAGTTTGGCACCCTCAGCAGTGTTTTGTCCTGTTTTTTTCCCCCTACCCCAGTAGCTGGGGATTTGAACCACAGTTTTTCCACCTGAAAAGCAAGTGCTCTACAGGATGGGTCAAATCCTCTCCACAGGAAGAGCTCCTTTAAGGTACATCACTTGATCCCCTCAGATTCTGTGTCTGTGAAGATTTGTGCAGACAATCAGCCCTAAAGAAAGCCAAACAATATCTAAGGAATTCTTAATTCTCCTTTTCACAACAATCTTGCAAATAAACTTTTGCATATCAAGTGCCAAACTTTAATGCTGTGTCCTGAGGGAAAGAATTATCACAACTTTACTTAAAGAGTAAACCGGTTGTAGCTGATCTCTGAGCAGAAAAGTATATCAGTGATCCATGAAGGCCAGGGTATGAGGAGAGGCAGGCCTATGTGAGAATTAGAATATGCTCAGGTATTTAGTATGAGAGATTTGGGGGATCATTCACTGTTACATCCCTAGGCATTACATTGGCAATCTACTGACACTTTTTTGTTCTTTTTTTTTCTTTACTTTTCCTTTGTTCATTTTACTTTGAAAAATTCTAACAGCAGATTGCTTTACAAAATGCACAAACCAATGCTGCTGCTGGATATTGCCTATCATCTCAGGAATGGGTGAGGGAGAGAAAGGTATTTCTCTTGGGAAAGGTCAGTTTCCTTCAATGAGTGAATGCCTCATCATCTTACACATTGTCATGGAATATAAACAAGTAAATCCTTGTGGTGATGGCTCTTGAGGTCTGCTTTCCTAGGACCAGTATTTGCTGGTAGAAAGGAAACATGACTCATCCAAATTCAATCTTCCTTTCGGTAGGTTTGCAGCTTTTACTCTCAAGATTTTTTACAGTGAGACAAGGGCTGAAATTCATATCCATGATTTCTCAATGATTCAGTTGCATTCAATTCCACTTAGGACAATGCCTCACTTGGTTACCAGTGCTCCTGCTACATGAGAACAAAAGATGGGAAGGCTTCTTTAATCAAGGTGGGCGGGAGAGGCATCGGGCAGGTCGGGTGTAAATGGCTCAGGTATTACAGGCTCCGGTTGGAGAACACGATTGATTTCTCTCTGCAAGGAGATTTTCCAAGCTTTGGAAACACAGACTTTGAGGACCAGCTGCTGTGACCCAGCACTTGCACCGCAGATACTGCCTGAGGTCACAGAAGAAAGGCATGTCAGCACGTTGACATCAAGTTTCCCATGGCAAACAGAGATGCTTCCACTCCTGGCCCCTTCTGACCAAGATTGAAAACAAACACCAGCTCAGTTGTGATGGTCAGAGGAAAGATGAAGGGAGCGAGTGCCAGAAAAATACTGTTGGTCCAAACATGATCCGAAAGTCATCAGCCAGTAGATGAGGAGCCAGGCTGTGTGCAGTGCACAGACCCGCAGTAGATGAATTGCTCCAGGACTAAGCAGGACAAGGAAGCCCTCTGAAACCTGACAGTTAACACTAAACTCCAAGTCTACTAGGTGACTCTGCAGTCGTTTGGCTGCACAGGGTATCATAACATCAGGCAATTATCCTCCACCAGTTCCAGAGGGCCAGTTTGGGTGCAGGGGTCCTTGGGTCACATGGATCACCAAGATGAGCAGCTGCTCCAGTGCAATTTCCTTCTGAAAACACTCATCCAGGACTGGGCAAACCCAGAATATCCCAGTCAGGAAACTAGCTGAGGGCCCTAGAAACCACACTGAATGATGGCTGCTGAGGCTCAGGGCAGTGGAACATGCAGTGAGCATGGTGGCTTAGTTGATCTTAGAATTGGGACAATTCACTCCCAAACTTGTGGTATGCTCCTCCTCTCCTACTAAGTTTATCCAGGAGACAGCTGGAACCTGAGAAGTGGGTCTTCTAGGTGAAGGTGGGTTGCTAATCTAATGGCTAATATGGAGAGGTGGGAGTCATTTATTCAGCAGATTGGACAGAGAACAGGATGGTGCTGACATGAAATGAGAGATGTTCTGTGCTCACTTCACCTGCAAGATCACACCTCCTTGCTATTGTCTTGGAACTACAGTACACTCAGAAATTTACCTGCTGGGAACTTCCAGGACCACCTCAACTCACCTCGGGATGCAGAAATGTGTTCACACATGTGTTCATTCTCTTGACCAGACTAGAGTGTGCCTGGCACAAGGACCTGTGGAAAATTTCCATGAGTCCTCTTACCAGTACCATGAGAATGATGACTACAAGTCAGAAAATGTTATAGGAGCCTGCAGATGGCATGAGGAACACAGCATCACATGGCATATCCCTGGATAGAAACATGCACCATGCTGAAAAGAGCAATGATGCAAAGCTTCCATGATGAATATTCAAAGGAAAAGAGCAATTGATACCACTGTTTACTGGTGAGGAGTTCTGCTCCTTCTAATGTTGAAGATTGAACACTAGAGAAGCATGAGAAGGAAAGCATATTAGGCAGGTTTTATTTAAAGGTAATAACACAGACTTCTCCCGGCAGGAAGAAGGGGGCCATGGCTGATGTTCTAAAGTCCCAAGAAGTGAGCGCACCCTCCATTTTTTATAGGTTAAATTCTCTTTTATTCTCCAGTTCTCTCCCCCTTATCTCTCCTTCCTGCCTATGTGACTAGGCCTGATTTTGCGTTAAGTGAGAAACGATGGGCAGGGGGAAGGCTAAGGTGATTCAGGCAGGTAAGGACCCAGGGGGCATTAATTAGCAGCTCCATGATTGCAGTTCTTGATAAAGGCAGGTATTTTGGTAATCAATGGTCTCCAGAGATCCTTGACATTCCATTTTTCCAGGAACAATCTCCAACTTCCAGAGGCAGATGGCTTCATGGCTTAATTTCCTCAATTTGACCCGATCCACTATTTCTACACTAACTACCTATCCTTAATTCTGGTTTCACAAGGATATTTTTGGGGCAAGAAAACAAAATGTTGTTGGTGCTGAAAACCTACTTAGGTGCACAGCCATTCTCAAACTACTCAGAAATGTTGGTCTACCCTCAAATTCCACAACACATTTTCAGGTTCAAAATACTCTACAAATAGAGTATGTAGTACTTCTCAGTTCATCCTGAAAGCAGCCATCATTACAGAACCTGTTTACCCTTGCAAGGAATTCAACTCCCTTGCAAATTTGTGGGTCCTTCTTGCTGTTCTCAAGGCATAGCTGATTATACATATGCTGAATGTATTTTTTCTGGCATGAAACCATAAGGAAAGGCTTTCATTAAAAACAGCATGTACACCCATGAATTAGGATTTAAACAAGTTTAATTTGGAATGTGCAGCTCAGAACCCAGCTCTCAAAAGAAAGACTGTACCACAATATCACAAATGTAAACAGAAACAGCTATGCTAAAAGGCAAAAGTGAAGACACAACATGGGCAAAACCAGAATATCAAAACAGGAGTGGCTCAAGATGATCCAAATGTGGAATCGGACTTCCTGATTGGAAACTTGTACCACAGGCATTGGCAAATTGTCAAGTGCACTTTATTTCTGGACTCACTTCTACCCACCACCAACCTGCAACATGCCTAATGTCACTAGTTTCTTCTTTTGGTGTGACTTCTTACAATGACTTTTTTTAAACCTTACAAAGCACAATCCAATAATTCCCAGGTTGATGGAAAACATGAGAACAATGTATGATTTTCCCACTTCCACAGTGCATCAACTGAGGACATTCATCAAAATTAACAAGGGTTTCAACATGTGCTCTGTTCCTTTTAACACTGGAGCTCCAGAGATATTGGGAGAGTAGGTTGTACATTCTCCCATTAGTACTGAATGCTATCACCACTAACATGGATTCAGCCCCAAATCCTTCTATTTTTTCTCAAGTCATAAGTAAGCCAATGCAAAGTAA